>NC_045597.1:50238030-50541060 GCF_009762305.2 Zalophus californianus
GAGGACTATGTATTATGAGACGATGTCTAAGTGACAAAGCGGTCTGTAAATGTCTCCCTCACTTTTGTGTGAGATATTTTTAGGGGTAAATCTCCATGCCACAGTTATGACAGCAGATATCTTGGTACAGTTTAATGTAGGGGTCTTTAGTATGTTGATACCAAATCCATTTTAAAGCTTCATGAAATCAGCATTTAAAAAAGCACAATCTAACGAAATGTGTGCAGTATTTCTGCTATATGTGTGTTTTTAAAGCAAAAATAACAAAAATTTGAAAAATATTCTCTTAATTGCCATTAAGAAACTATCCAATTTTGACACTGCTATGGACTTTTACATTTGGGGTTGTTTGTTTGTTGTTGTTTTTTTTCCATCTTAATTGTAAACTGACATCCTGGAAATGCTTACACCCATAGAGAAGACAATGATGAAACTAATCACCCATTCAGATAGAATTTTAAAAAGGTGATATTTTTCTCAGGGGTGAGGAAAGATATTTGAATGGGAAGGAGAATAGTGTTCTATCTGGAGAGAGGGCTGATATGACAAATGTGACTGACAGTTATGGAAACAGTACCTAAAATTTTATCAGCCTTTCGAGGCTCAGAGAGCAGAGGCAAGGGCATCCGCAAAAAGTTGTCATTGACCTGAAGACCCTCACTCTGCAGGACAACCTACCACACCCCTCTGTTGCATATACCGCCCTCCTCGCCTCTTCCTCTAAACCTGCTTAAAAGGCAGAGAAGGTGAGAGAGGAAAAATAAAAGAGTTTAGTTCGTATCTGATGATGTGGACTAGAAGGAATATAAACTCTCTTCCAACTATGAGCCTGTATTATTCAAATGTCCTCTTCGGCAAATGTACAGAAATAAAGAGGCAAGTTATCTTATGCAGAAATGAGGAGTTAACAAATAATTCATTGGTAACCTAGAACAACCAGTGTGCCTGTCCCGTTGTGCAGAGTGAATCACTGCTGCAGGCAGGCATATTTGTTTCTAGCATACTAACTAGAAATGTAAAGTGAGTGTTATAAATGGCAGTCAAGCGTAGTCTGACATAATACTAGTCTTCAGTTAAGATCTGAATCTCCTGGGCTGGACTGAGAACTACCATTCACAACATTGTTCCTGCCGAAAAATGTCTTCTGAATTCCAAACAACTGATTTGCAGATGAACTGGTACATTCACAAACCGGGGTCCAAATTGTGCAGAAGACTACAAAGGAGTTGTAAAAGCCTATAGAAAGATACCGTAACCTGAAAAAAAAAAAAAACGATAGATACTATAATTGAATACATCAGAGTTCAATGAGACAGTGACCACGCACTTGAGATAATCTTCTGAAAGAGCCCAGCACATACTTAGTCATTTCCCTACATTCCATATTAGCTATCCTCAAGTTTATCCATAACAAGGTTTCTTTCAAGGGCTTATTGATACTGTTATCTGGTCTGCTTAATTAAGCACACTATTGACAAAACCCAGATCTTCATTTAATCTAGTCTAGTAGAAGTGAGAAGCACTCTTTCAATTACTGATGAAGCTCAGTGAAGGCATGAAAATAGAAACCTTAAGGTGACAAGTCAGCTAGGTTAATTTTGGCATTTATTATATGCTCACTGTATGTTACCTACCCCCTTAGCAAAGATCATCTCTCTAATCCTGTGAATAACCCTATGAGATGAGTATTAATTTTTATCCCCATTTAACAGACACAAACATAGAGGCCAAAGTTTTCAAAGCTAGTAAGTTGCAGAGCCAAGATTCAGATTCAGACATTTTATTTCAAGGGCCTGCTCTTAATTACTCTGCCATGTTGCTAGCTGTTTACATCTGTCTGACAGGTGATGCATTCACTGTCATCAAATGGAGTGTGAAGCAGAATTGAATAGTCAGCCTGGAAAATCAAAAATTACTATCTTATCTTCCCCAAATGATAATAAATTGTTTTTCAAGGATTGGTGCCTTTAATACATTTTATTATCTCTCATTACATCTAGAAAAGCGTTCTGTGCTTTTAGGAACTCAGTAAGCATTGACTAACTCAAAACTAACATAGTATATGTTTATATATGTTATAAATTTATCTCATACTACCTTTTTAGAAAAGATATTTTTTTCTATCAGATTGGTTAATGACAACAAAAAGGTTGCATTCCTTTTCTATTTTCCCTATTCCCATAGTGTATGGTCACTTATCAACAATACTTTATTCATGCCATTTATTAGACTACTGCCTAGAACATTCAACATGTACATTAGAAATACTAAGATTTACAAATGACATATACTTTTGAAAAAAATGCACATAGGCTAAATATAGCAGGTTAAATATGACAGCTAAATAACAGGCTAAAATATGACTCTAGTTCCACCTGAACTAATTGAAAGAAAACTAACATCTTTTTGAACCCAGTCTTGTTCTAGGTTCCATATTTTTATCATCTCATTAAACTTTTCTGTGGGAGTAAGAACTAATAATATTTCATTTGACAGGTGAGGAAACTGAGATTTGGGGAGGTAAATAATGTTGTCCTTTATCAGACAGCTGGGTAATGGTGGAGCTAGAATTTAAAGCCAAGTATGTGTATACCAGAGCCTTATGTCTTAAATATTTGCACAATGCTAGTCCTGTGTAGTCATAAATCATAAATTATATTTTCTTTGATATCTAATTTCTTTGACACTTTTCTTCTTTTGGGTCTGCATACAACTGCATACAGTTGTCCTACATGTTTGGCAACTGTAAATTAGGTGGATTGTTTATATTTTCATCAATATCATACACATATTTTTTAAAGATTTATTTATTTTTGACAGACAGAGAGCACACATGTGCACGAGTAGTGGGAGGGGCAGAAGGAGAGACTCTCCAGCAGACTCCCCACTGAGCACAGAGCCCCACAGGGAGCCAGATCTCACAACCCATGAGATCAGGACCTGAGTCGAAACCAAGAGTCAGACACCCAACCAACTGAGCCACCCAGGTGCCCTAATATTATCTTTTTTAAAAACAAACTTAGAAAACCATCTCATTTTTATAACATTTGTTTAGCCCATTTTCATCTTAAAAACTCTATGCTGAAGGATGTAGGGTTTTCAAAGAGTTTGACAGGATCCTCTCCTAGATGGCTATTTTCTGTATCTGTGCTCCTCAGTGGGTATAGAGTGGAAAGGGGATGGAGGGAAAAGATATAAAAATCTAAGGAACATTTTTAAACTTTTACAATTGACACCTTTCCTATCATATCCTGGGAATCTGACATCCCCATCTCCAGTTCTATTATAATAATGATACATTTTTCAAAAGGAACAAAGTGTTTAAAATCACCCCCATTCCCTTTTTCCCACCGAATGTTTTCTTCTTAGAAGTGAGGTAATATGGCCTAGGGGTTCCTCCCACTTTAATTGACCAAGTGTGAACAGGGTAACGTTCAGGGGAAAGGAGACTAAGAACAATCTATGCAGGTCTGTTCATAGTCTAGACTTAAGCTAAGGGCAACATGGGTTCCTGAAGTTCATGGACTGTTCAGCCCAGAATGCCAAGAAAATAAGCCACATGGGTACTCAGAATTATAGATCAAAACAAAGCAGTATTCCTGGAGTGCACTCGCAATCTATTTTCCCTGGGAACTGGAGAAAACCCATATCTAGTCAGAGGCCATGACCTTTCCATTTAAAAATTAACTAAGGCTTACAATGCTTTGAACATTTTTAGGACTTTATAAAATTGGTGGAACAGTATTACTAAGATTTTCTCATTGGATTCTCATAATAATCCCTCAAATTAATATAAAAATAATGTTTTACCAATTGGGGAGAAAATGACCCTCTCTGGGAAATTTGGAGGACATCAGTTTGAAAACAAAATGTATATTAAGCAGAGATGTGTGGAATGAATAATAAAAGCTATGTGAGTAACTGATTAACTAAGCAAGCTGTAAAATCACTTGATAGAGGGCCAGTCACCAGGGGTTATTCCAGTGTACCAATTAACACAATCAATGCATGATGCAAATCAAATGTGAAAATCTTATGCTAGTATTGAATTAATAAGCCTATAGATGAAAAGATAATTTCATCTATATGTTTGAGACCGTTGGGGTTTAGTTTGTTTCTGATTCAGAAGCAGGTGTTAATTACAGGTCTGGATACTGTTAGGAAGGTTATGGTATCTGTGATCCCCAGGCCTGCAAAATCACCCTATGAAAGTTATTCGGCAAATACTTAATTACAACTTGACATTGTTCATAAGACCATGATAAAATCAATACATATTCTTCATAGAAAGCAGGCTCCCATTGGAGGCTGAATTCCATTTTTTCTCTCATTTTTTATTTAAAAAGTGAACAGATTTTCTATTTGAATGTTGAATAAGAAATGCCTAAAAATTTACTACATCTCCAGGGCTAACTTTTAAAAGTTCTTTATATTTAATATGACTTTGATGAACAATCTTTAGTCAGTAGAACTTAATAACTGAAACAACTGAATATTATCAAATGTGCCCATGATTTTTACAAGCAAATAAAAGCCAAAAGGAAAGAAATAGACTTTAATATAATTATACCTGCATGTGGAACCAACAGTATAATTAAGTATGTCAATTGTTACAGAAGTGATTTCAATTACGTACCCTCATTGTGTATTTGCATTAAAATGCAAATATATAATGATTCGTATTTTAAAATATGTGATGCATTCTTCTTTCTTATTTTAATAAGAATAAATGCCTAGTCATGCAAATAACATAAAACAAAAATGTTTTGCAGATTTTTTTGCTTAATGTTAGGTCTTAATACAACAAAATGAAATACGTGCATTGACCAACACCTCAGTCTTTGAAGTATACCATTTCTGGATGAAATATGGTTTATTCTGAAACAGACTGATATAAAAATGCATGCATACTATAAAAGAACAAAAACAAACTGTTTTCTAAAACATTAGCTTTTTTATATTCACACATTTGGATATTGGTGAAAATAAACATAAAAAGCTGCCCAAACCTGCACAGTCCTTTTGTAGTCTATCAGAGTGACAGATGTAAGACTGGAGAGTGAATAATCCCCTTTAGAAGATGTATTTACAAAGCCAATGTTGCCAGGATTTTTATGAATTCTCTCAGTGCCCAGACCAAAAGTAAAATAATATGTAAAAACAAAATAAGTAGCTGTTCTTAATTTTTAAATATATGCCACCTTGTCACATGGTATCTGTTTCTGTCAATCTGTTAGCTTAATTGAATCAATTCTTTCGAGCCTCAACATAAAAACGTACAGTTTGGTTAAAATCCATAAAATAACTTATTTGCATTTCCACGATGTCCCTATAAAGCATCAGAGTAATCATGCTCTAAGAAAAAAATCATGGTAAGCTTGATTTTAGTAGATACAAACTACTTTCCCAATTAATTTTGCATTTAATACTTCACCAGTATTTGACGCTCAGAATTAAATTACAATATGATACATCTCCCTATTAAATTGTGGTTAATCACGTTCTCCTTCCCACACCACTTCCCACAGACCCAGAGTAAGCAACCGTGGGGACTCATGATCACACTGTGTATCTTTTACTCCTTCATGTTTCTTTCTTTTTTTTTTTTAAGATTTACATATTTATGAGATGGAGAGCACCTGTGAATTGGGGGGGGGCAGAGGGAGAGAATCTTCAAGCAGACTCCCTGCTGAATGTGCAGCCCCCATGGGGCTTGATCTCACAACCCATGAGTTCATGATCTGATCTGAAACCAAGTGACGCCCAACGGACTAAGCCAGGCAGGTGCCCCTCCTTCATGTTTCTACTTTTTATTTCCTTGCTTTTTTCTTTTCTGAAACTTTACAAAAGGAGAGTACTGAGGAAATATATATCAAGATTAGGGAGGGGATGAATAGGAGTACAGCAATGCAGGTCTGTATATGTTTTTTTTTTTCCTTTATCAGAGAACAAAAGTAGTAAGGTATATTATACAGAAATATTTCAAACCCTCTACTTAGAACTTCTGACAAATGTCTGTTGAACAGTCCAATACACTCTAAATGACTTATGTTATAGCATAAAAATGAGAAATGAGCCTTAGCAAGTGGAAAGTCAGCCAAAGAAATCAGTCTATTCTAATAATGGGGTGTTTTGGTCATGGGTAAGGTGAGTGCTAGCACTTGAAAGTCATGACTTCAAGTCAGAGGAGAACATGGCCTGTAAACATGAGATGTGAGACGAATAAATGCTCTCTTGGATATCACCTAACTATGGGAAATATCGATGATAGCCTCTGTGTGTTTAATCTGAGGTGTGTATGTCGAAGTATGGGTAGATATCAGACCCACAGTTTCCTTCATGTTAGCCAATGACATGCTTTATTAAAAACAAATTTAAAGGTGAGGAGGATAAAATAGAAGATCTGTAGCATTCTAACTTCCTTGTCATATTCTTGCAAATTTCCTACCTCAAGGATTTTTCTGATACCTGGTAGTATCAGAATGCTTACCAACAGTGTTTCAGCCTGAAACTCAATATAACTAAGGATGATTTAAAGGGATTAGGATTTAGATATAGCTATAGATTTAGATTCATAAAGTCACCTTATATATGGGCCCGTTTAGGAGTGGTCACAAGTTTCCGTTTCATGCTGAATTCCTCTCCATGACTTATCTGTACAATAATTTCAAATTTTTAGACAAACATATAACACAATAAAAGAGACCTACTTTTCATATTCTCAATGCTTCTTGTTTGCTAGACTAAAAGAAGTACAAACAAATAAGCTCACAAAAAAATCAGTGCATAAGTTCTGCCAATGGAAACGCTACCTTCGGAACCTCGGACATTTGGGTTCTTTCTGCATACTTCTCTTCTCCATTTAGAGCTTCTGCATGAGAGGAAAATTCTGCACAACTATGGGGAGATCATGAGTAAAGCCCCATGGCTCTATCCTAGTGATACAGAGGGGTCTTCGCCTCATAAAGGTGACGACTTCATGTATTACCATATTTCTGGCTTGGATCTTCAAACCCCTAATGCCTTAGACAGATATAGGTGGAGGGTCTGGGAATGTGGCCTGGGGCTATTGTGCACAAATTCCTGGGTATGGAAAATGTCTGAAATATTAAATTTGGTCCCCGCATGGTATTTTCTCTTTTCTTCTCTCACACTTAAAAGAAACAATTGATCGGGTGTCAGGTTCCTCTAAAAGGGAGGTATGCAAGAGGTTGAAAACCAGAAAATGAACACTATGAGTCTAGCTTTTATATATATGTCAAAAGTGCAAATCCTTTGGTAGTTTTAGAACACTGCACAGAATTACTGGGGAGCGCTCCAGCTCCTGAGATGCCATGCAGAGAGGAACAGGGAACACTTTGAAAGAGAACTGTGATTTTTGAGGCAATAGAAGATGATGGCTCATAATGGCATTAGCTGATTCCTGAATGGACAGGTGATTCAAGAGCCCTCCCCCACCAACAAAGACTTGGCGCTATGTAAGCACCTGGAAATTAGCCACAACCTTTTGAAAAAAGGGAACTCTTAACAGAATGAAATTTAACTTATCCTTATGTTTTAGGGCTTTAAAATAGTAACTAAATTGCAAAGTCATATTATTTACACATTTTATGGACTGAGAGTCCTACCTGCTCACTCAACTATACTGGACAATTAATCCGGTGTACATGACTGGAACCCCCTTTCTTAAGGGGTAAACTACAGGTAGTAAATCTAATGTCTTTGCCTGCAGATATAATAATATGTAGAATGGAAAAGTAACCACTTAAATTAATGTTAACCTCTATACTCACTTTCCCATACTTCCTGAAATACAATGCTTTAAATCTTACTAATCCCAATTATATCTATCATATATAATCTATATAATTTATAACCACAAAATCAGGGAATGAGGTATCATCCGGTACACTGGGTCATAAAATATTAGTTTGGACTATATATAAATCGGATACATGGAAAATTCCCAAGTACCAACAAGATAGTGAAGTTGGAGAAGACAAATATTCTGGTTCTAATATGCTCCCTCAAAACGAAATTCATCATGCACTATAGTGAAATTAGGAGGAGGTAGAGGTGGGGTAGTAACAAGAAAACAAGTGGTAATTTTCACTACTGTGGGAATTTACTATGTGCCACGCACTGTACTAAGTACTTACAAACATTATTTTATTTAAACTTTGCAATCATTTTATCTCCAGAGCCCATGCTTCTCATTACTCCTCCACATGGCTGTCCTTAACCTTGACCAAGCTCTAAAATGGGCTTTCCAAAGAAGAGGAATCACCGCTATGTGTCTCAATTGTAATTTGGTATTCACTTTTAAGTAGCACATGGTAAGACTGCCAGAAACATAGATACTGTTTTAAATTCAACTTCTCTGCATTTCTCTGCATCGTCATTGACAAAGAAACACTGATATAAAGGGAAGAATACACTATTAGATTTTTTTTAAACTTTAATGATTAGCAAATTATCCAGAGGATGTAATCTCTCATTCTCACGAGTCCACATTAAAAAAGCAACATCTACTTCCTGCATTTTACCTGGTACATTGGTTAGAACTTCTAAAACCTGGGTATGTTAAGAATAGAGAGTTGTGGATATTATACTTCCGACATGGCTGAAGCATATCTGGAAATGGACATCTCATCTGCACTGTTATTTTTATGTGGAGAGTAGTTCTTCACAGTTACCAGAGTGAAAATTCCATCTGCTACTTGCTGTATACACAGACTCGGAGCAAAAGTCACAGACCTTTAAAAATGCTTATTTGCTACAAGAAAGTAGAATTCATTTTGAGAATCCTCAAATATTGAACCAGAAAAGATTATAGAAAACTCTATACCAACAAGAGCTAGCAGAGATTACAAATGTTATACGGAGGGGAAAATAAAAACATCCTGACTATCCCTATGGAGTAAACTGCCTCATTATATAGTTTTGAAACACAACTTAGATTTTTTTTTTCCTCTATTGTTTCTGATATAATTTCAAGTCAGGCAGATAACTAGAGAGTGGGAGGGCAGAAAGCGTGTACTGTGAATGACAGGGGCACAGGGAGCTAAGGAGGCAGGGGAAAGGCAAGAACAAATTTAACTTTAGATTCTTTTTAGAAAAAAAAATAATGACAATTTATTAAATGAGAGGCAGTTACACACACCTCCGACATCTCAGAGTTCTAAGCAACTGATACAGCATTTTAAGATGTTAAATATGCATTGTGGGCTGTTTTTTCAGAAAGTAATTTTAACCATACCCACTGTCTGTAAAAATGAATGGTTAAGTAGCCCTGCAGTTTTTAGAGAACATTTTGGTCATCACAAATTCTCCAAAACAAGCTTGCTTATTTATTTTCTAAACACGCAATAAAATACACATCTAGACCAGCAGACACTGAGGTTGCTCGGCAAATATTTTTTGACTGGCTTTCCTTTTCAGATGTTCATGATACTTGATGTCATTGTTGAGATAGATTTATTAAAAAGTGTGAGCATGATTATTCTTTACCTGTATTTGGATCTCCTAACTACTA
Source organism: Zalophus californianus (assembly GCF_009762305.2). Classification (NCBI taxonomy): domain Eukaryota; kingdom Metazoa; phylum Chordata; class Mammalia; order Carnivora; family Otariidae; genus Zalophus; species Zalophus californianus. The sequence goes on from NC_045597.1 coordinate 50,247,566, forward strand.
TTACCTATTATTTTTCTAGTAATTCTCATTTACCTATGCCTATGAGGCTTATGTACTTGAAGAACCTTCCAGAAGAAAAAGTTACTTTTATGTGCCCTTGCTTGTTTTTGTTTTGTTTGTTTGTTTTCCCCAAGAAGGTTTTTTACTAGCCCCAAAGGTGTGCATTGTTGGAATAATTTAGTACTATCCTAGGGCTAGTCAATTGTAAACAAGTCCTCTGTATGGAAAAACTGCCTAAAAATTGCAACTCAACATCTTAGACTATGAAAAAAGGCACTGGCTGAGGATATGTTTTATAATAAGTTTACTCAATTAATTTTTTTTAAGTCAACACTTCCCATTAGATTTTCTGTGGGTTAGAAAGAATGTTAAATTCTGAACTAACGTCATTTAAATAAAAGCAAGGATTTAAAAAAAATACTTTCTCTGATTTTATAAAGGCGATTCTAGTCCTAAATCAACAATCCACCAAAATTTACAGAAATTGTTTTGTATTTGGGTCTGTTGCCATTTCCCACAATTGAAGTGACCACTAAAAAGTAAAATTCAAATGATTTATCCAGGAGTTGGTAAATTGTTTTCTGTAAAAGAACAGATAGTAAATATTTTTGGCTTTGTGGGCCAACTGTCAGCATTACTGAACTCTGCCATTACTGTAACTCACAAGCAGCCATAGACAATAAATAAACCAACGGGCTTGGCAGCGTTGCAGTAAAACTTTATTTACAAAAACAGACAGTCGCGGCTTTGGCCTATGAACCATAGCCTGCCATAGTTTTAAAATGCACTGATTAAAATGTAATCATTCCTTTTAAAAAGCAAGAATCTTGAATAGCTTTTTACAAAAACAACTGTTTTATTTCAGATATTTTTAGACTATCACTATTCTTTTATCACATTGTCAACAAATCCAATCTTTTGACTGAACTGATAACTTAATGTAGTCATATAAAATGGTTGTAAAATTGGGAAAGTTTATTTTATACATGCTTTTCATGCCCTCCGCCCCCCCCCCCTTTTTTTTTTACTGTTTCAGATTTCTAAATTACCGCTATCTGACAGAACAGGTCAGTTTTCTTTTACCTTCCAGTGATTTCCTTGGTCAATAAAAAGCTCAATACAAAGCTCTGAGGGACTGAACCTACTGTTAGTCTTTTTAAAACCTTCCTGAAAAGAGTCCTTACCCATGCAAATTATTAAAATATTGATGCAAACGGATTAAGGCACTCCAGCACATGTTACATGGTGAAAGTATAATACTAAGGTTAATTTACAAAATAATCTATGAATAACAAGTTTGGAAAAAGAAAGCTTCATCTTTTACATACAGTTCTAAGGTGTGTCGTCATTCTTATTCACAACAGGACACTCCCAGAAGTCTATAGACTTTAATGGTTCTGCTTAGCTCTCTTCACTTCTTTTGATATTACCAGGAGGTAGAGTGTCATTTATACACACCTTCGGTGTCATGAAGACTCTGCTTAGAACCTTTTACTAGAGTTAGCTAAGAGCTTTGGCTTGCTTAGCGGACACCTGAATTGCTGCAGCTTGATCCTGTCCTCATAGACTGTGACAATGTTTTCTTTATTATCTTGTTATTGTTTAAAGTGTACTTTACCCACTTACATTAGCAGAAACCCATTTCCTCCTTTCACTAACCATGGCAAAATAGATCTATTAAAACTTTACAAGTGCAAGAAAGGAAGATCTACCACTGAGCTTGAACTAAGGAAGGACCACTTTTCACTGCTGATTTAGACTCTCGCTTTTGCTATGTCTCATTTACCCAACACGTGGCTGGCAAACAAAGAAAAATTGGAGAGCGCTTTATGTGTTTCATTTATGGTACAACGCATTCTGTATCCAACCCGAACCTACATCCCAGAATGTTAAATCTACCTGGCATCAAGCAGTTCATGCCTTGATGATTAATTACAAGTCTAATACAAAAGATAAACAACCCATTGCAATTGCAGAACAGTAAGCATACATTTCCTTAATCATGGAGAAATTACTAAATCCTATTCACTGCAGGTGTGTAAATTTATGTTACCAGCATCTGCTGTGAATCCCATGAAGTTATTATTTTCATTCCACAGCACCAATGGGTGTTTATGGAAATAACTGTACACTATACAATTTTGATTTCACAGATAGAAAAATAGTTATTTGAAATGCAATTTGGACTGCAATATTTCTTTTTTGTTGCCTCTCATTTGGCAGCTTATCCGACTCAGATATTATCATCAATATGCCACACATAAACTTAGATTCATCACTGGTACTTAGGCTTATTAACTAAACAGCAATTATATTGTCGTAGGAGGATTATAGGAAGGGGAATGAAGACAACTGTGTGTCACAATGTTTCCTTCTTTATAGCACAATGTGTTTTTTGTTGTTAACAACAAGCCACAATGTAAATAATCTGTCTGAAAATATAAGAAGTGTCACTGAAGGCAAAAACAGCATTTTTGTGAATATGCCCATTTATAGACATTCTTTTATAAAATTTAGCAAACCATAATGTTCTAACGTAAACTTATATTGAACGCAAACTGCATAGAAGATTCAATTATAGTATGCAATTTTGCAAATTAATCAAGATCTGACTTTTCTGAAAAAAAATAGGTGATTTTTAGAGTTATCAGTTCCTACTAAAATAGCATATAACTGGTTGCTTATTGCACATCTTGGTGGCTTTTCATCTCCCTATGAAAGGATCCTTCTGTTGGGACCCAGCCTTCCTGATTCCAGATCAGCAGAAAGCAGATGAGATCTTCTGCCTCATACAACTACAGCAAATTTGTGGACCATATCGTAGGTCCTTGATATTCTCTTGACAACAGTTTCTGTGATGGGGTAAGTTCATTTTTCCCTTATGTCAAATTTCTGAAGAGTGCAGGAGAAATACCTACCTGCCTACCACTCAAATGGTTAATGTAGTGAGCTGGCTTTCAGATTCCAGGAATGACTTTTCCCACAGCCTGTAGCCTTACAGTGGATTCCTTAAGGCTCAAGGATGTTAGTAGCATTAAAAGTGGTCAGATTTTTTTTTTTTAAGGGCAGAATTGAAAAGGAGATTCTGAGAGCTATTTTAAGGAAGGTAAACTAATCCTTTTCGTGGAAAAAATATACTTCTCTAACCTGATATAAATCTTCTACCAAATGCTTATACACATGTAGACCTAGGATGAGAACCACTTTTACTGGGGAGGGGAAAAGAAAGAAAAACAAAATCGTTATCAGCTGCTATTATACCTGTAAATAGTAAGTTGTAGTATTTGAAATAATGAGTCATATTAAATATTCTCACCCAAATTAACCAGGTTTATTGACATAAGTGCCATTCCGTTCTAATTTGTATATATTAACAGAGCTTTTGTAGTCACTATATAATGGTTTCATAAAACGACATGTGATTAAAGGTGGGACTAGAAATTAGGACTAGCTAATAAGAAATCCCAGGCTTTCTATTCAAGCTTCAGGCAATGATCTCACCTGAGTTTGGATGAGCTGTTCCCTTTTGTGTGCTCACTCTTGCTAGGTATAAATTAGAATTACCACTTTTGTTCTGCAATTCCTCAGAGAGGATGAGAATATAGGTTCAGATTTTTAATAAATCCTAGAAGTCTTCAAAGGAAGAAAAGAGGTCTATATAAAATAATTATGAATCTATAATTTCTTTTTATATTTAAAAATTATAATTGTGAACTTGCATTTTATTTTAAAAACTTGTCACTGCTGGGTGGTCCAGATGTTGGGTTGACATTCCCACTCTTAGCAAGAAGTGACTCATTCTCTACATGTGCTATTACAATTCTCAATCTATTTACTCTTTTAAGACTGCAAAATCCCGCTGACTTTTCACACTTTTTGAATAGAGAAAAGCACATACATGAAAAATAAAATTATCACTTCTTAAAAAAGAAATTTAGAATATTGATTCAGAGTATATGTTCCTTAACATGGCTTTTTTTCTGATTTTAGGCTGATTTTTCTTTTAGCTCTCAATTAATAGAGTTTATTTAATTTACATTTAAATAAGGTATTTGAAAGAAGATTTTTTAAAAACAATCTAGATTGCTTATTTAGCCTTGTACATTTTTCTCCTAATAAGTATTAGTTTTATGCAGAAATTTTTACTTATGAATATTGAAACAAATATATATATATATTCTGTCAGAATATATATTCTGAATACATATTTTCACAATCTAATTAATGATAATGGGTAAGGTAGTGACTTTCTTCCAAGGGGAACTTCTACATTTGAAAGCAAAATTAATGACTGCATATATGCACAAGTTGCTACAGTAGCTGCCCCCTGCCCTCATCTGTGGCTTCACTTTCCACAATTTTGGTCCTGAAAAAGATGATCCTTCTTCTGACATCATCATAAAGGCAACAGGAGCCTAGGGTAAACAGCCCTGGGGGTATACGACATAGAAACAATAGCTTGAAAAACCTCTGAGGTAGAAAGAGATTCTACTAATCTCAGAGCCATTGCTAGAGGGGTAGAGCTCTCTGGGAGACTTCAACAACAAAAGCGCTGGTAGGTGCCATTTCCCTCCCCCCATCCCCAAGCCTAGACACATGGACGCCTGAAGGAATTGGCACAGCACAAACATTCTGCATCTAGCTTACTAAAAGCACACCAGGCCCCAATACTCTTTTATGGGCCTGCCCTCTCTAACCAGGCCAAGACAGGAGTTTTCCCAGGTAGCTGCAGGCCCCATCCTGTAGCAGACTGGTACAGACATTGCTGGCAATGTGTCCCTGCCCCCCAACCCCATTCTTCCTCAGACCACCCTCCACAGCAGTCCCTCTAATGTTTTACTACAAGCCTGGCAGTGTGCAAGCAGCTCCAAGAAGGGCCAACACCACTACAAAGTGCCTCCTGCCCCAGGGTGGTGGTAATGACACACACCGTCCTGCTGTGACACCTACACTGGTCTGGCTGCAGGCCCCACCTACCAGTGAGAGCTTCTTGGGGGACAACAAGGGAGAGTACCCTGCAGTCGGGTGCAACTGTAGCTCTGGAAAACATCGGTTCTGACTCAACTAAAGGCCAAAGAGGTCCCAGACTCGCCCACTAACCACACAGGCACCAAACCCTACCCACAAAAGGCAAAGAGAGCCATTGCAGAAGACTGGACTAATGTGGCTCTGCCACAACAGTAGGGCACACACAGCACACATAGGAGATGCACCTGAAATGCCAGGTCCTGGTAAAGAGGGGACATTGCACTGAAGGGCACTACAGGGCTTCTTCTTCATAAGGCCACTACTTGCAAGAGTAGGAGATGTAGCTGACTTTGCTAACACACAGAAACAGGCACAGAGAGTCTGACAAGTGAGGAGACAGAGGAATATGTCCCAAATGCAAGAACAGGAGAGAATCATAGCAAGAGACCGAAATGAAAACAGAGATAAGTAATATGTCCGAGAAAGAATTTAAGGTAATGGTCATAAAGACACTCAGTGTACTTGAGAAAAGACTGGGGGACCTCAGCAAGAACCTCAACACAGAGACAGAAAACAAAAAAAAAGAATCAGAGATGAAGAACTCAATGACTGAAATTAAAAATACACTAGATGGAATAAACATGAGACTAAAGGAAACAAAGAACAGATCAGCAACCTGGAGGACAGAGTAATGAAAAACAATCACATTGAATAACAGAGAAAAAAAGAATTAAAAAATGAGAACAGACCTAGGGAATGCAGCAATACCATCAAGTGTAATAACATTCACATTATTGTGAACTCAGAAGGAGAAGAGAGAGAAAACGGGGCAGAAAATTTATTTGAAGAAATACGAGCTGTAAACTTCCCAAATCTGGGGAAGGAAATAGAAATCCAGATCTAGAAGGCACAGAGAGCCCCCAACAAAACTAACTGAAGTAGGTCCACACCAAGACACATAGTATTACAATGGCAAAATGTAGTGATAAAGAATTTCAAAAACAGCAAGAGAAGAGAAAGCAGCTACATACAAGGGAAACCCATATGCCTATCAGCTGATTTTTCAGCAGAAACGTTAAAGGCCAGAAGGGAGTGGCAGGATATATTGGAAGTGCTAAGAGAAAAAAAAAAAATTGGAACCATCAATGCTCTATTCAGCAAGACTATCATTCAGAACAGAATGAAAGATAAAGAGCTTCCCAGGCAAACAAAAGTTAAAGGAATGCATCACCACTAAATCAGCCTTATAAGAAATGTTAAAGGGGACTCTGTAAGCAGGAATAAGTAGGAAGCACAAAAGCAGTAAAAATAAATATATGTATGAAAATCAGTTAAGGTATTCCCCCAAATAAAAGGATGCAAAGTATGACACCATATTCCTAAAATGTGTATGGGGGGGGGAGAGAAAAATTTAGTGCTTTTAGAATGAATATAAACTTAAGCTACCATCAACTTAATATAGAGTGCTATATGCATAAGATGTTATATACCAACTTATGAAATCAAAAACTGGTAATATGTATGCAAAAAATAATAAGAATGGAATCTGAGTATATCACTAAAGAATGCCAGAGAACCATGAGAGAACAAGAAAAGAAAGGAACAGAGAAGAACTACAAAAACAACCATAAAACAAGTAACGAAGCAGCAATAAATACATTACTCACCAATAATTACTTTGACTGTAAATGGACTAAATGTTCCAATCAAAAGACAAAGGGTGACTGAATGGATAAAAAAGTAAGACCCCTCTATGTGCTGCCTACCAAAGACTCATTTCATACCTAAAGACACATGCAGGTTGAAAGTGAAGGGATGGAAAAATATTTATCATGCATATGGAAGTGAAAAGAAAGATGGGGTACCAATATTTATATCAGATGGAAGAGAGTTTGAAACAGGCTGTAACAAGAGACAAAGAAGAACACTACATAATCACAATGGGAGCAATTCAATCGGAAGATATAAAAATCATAAATATTTATACACCCAACCATGGAACACCCAAATATATAAACCAGCTAATAACAAATATGAAGTAATTGATAGGAATACAGTAACAGTAGGAGACTTTAACACCCCACTTACATCAATGGATAGATCATCTATATAGAAAATCAATAAGGAAACAGTGACTTTGAATGACACATTGAACCAGATGGATATAACAGATATTTTCAGAACACTCCATTCTAAAACAGAGGAATACACATTGTCTTCAAATGCATATGGAATAGTCTCCAGAATAGATCACATGTTAGGCCACAATACAAGTCTCAACAATTCAACAATTAAAAGAACAAAACAAAACAAAACTGAAGTCATACCATGCATCTTTTCCAACCACAACACCACGAAACTAGAAATCAACCACAGGAAAAAATCTGGAAAGAACACAAATATATGGAGGTTAAAATTACATGCTACAAAACAATGAATGGATCAAACAAGAAATAAAAGAGGAAATAAAAAAATACATGGAGACAAATGAAAATGAAAACAGAATAGTCCAAAATCTTTGGTATGTACCAAAAGCAGTTCTAAGAGGGAAGTTTATAGGAAGACAGGCCTACCTCAAGAATCAAGAAAGATCTTAAATGAACAATGTAACTTTATACATAAGGAACTGGGAAGAAGAACAAACAAAACCCAACCCCAGCAAAAGGCAGGAAATAATATTAGAGTGGAACTAGATGAAATAGAAACTAAAAATAGAATAGATCAATGAAAACAGGAGCTGGTTCTTTAAAAAGATCTACAAAATTGATAAACTTTTAGCCAGACTCATTAAAAAAAGAAGACTCAAATAAACAAAAATAAGAAATGAAAGAGGAAAAATAACAACCAGCACTAGAGAAATACAAAAAATTATAGGAGAGTATTAGGAAAAATTATAGCCAACAAATTGGACAACTTAGAAGAAATACAAAAATTCCTAGAAATGTATAACGTCCCAAATGTGAATCTGGAAGAAATAGAAAATTTGAACAGACCAACTGTCAGCAATGAAATTGCATCCGTAATCAAAAAGCTTCCAACAAATAAAAGTCCAGGACCAGATGGCTTGACAGGGGAATTCTATCAAACACTTAAAGAAAAGTTACTACCTATCATTCTCAAACTATTTTAAAAAGGAGAAGAGGAAGGAAAGCTTCCAAATTCATTCTATGAGGCCAGTATTACCCTGATATCAAAATGAGATAAAGATAATAGAAAAAAAGAACTACAGGCCAGTATCTGTGATGAACAAAGATGCAAAAATCCTCAACACAATATTAGCAAATTGATCCAACAATACATTAAAAAACAATCATTCAGGGGCACCTGGGTGGCTCAGTTGTTAAGCATCTGCCTTCAGCTCAGGTCATGATCCCAGGGTCCTGGGATCAAGGCCCGGAGCCCTACATCGGGCTCTCTGTTCTGAGGGAAGCTTGCTTCTCCTTCTCCCACTCCCCTTGCTTGTGTTCCCTCTCTCACTGTGTCTCTCTCTGTCAAATAAATAAATGAAATCTTAAAAAAAAAAAAAATTCAACACTATCAAGTGTGATTTATTCCTGGGATGCAAGGGTGGTTCAATAATCACAAATCAATCAGTGTGATTCATCAGATCAACCAGAGAAAGGATAAAAAAACATATGATTCTTTCAATAGATGCAGAAAAAGCATTTCACAAAGTACAACATGCATTCATGATTAAAATCCTCAACAAAGTAGGTTTAGAGGGAACATATCTCAACATATTAAAGGCCATATATGAAAAACCCCCAGCTTACATTATACTCAATGGTGAAAAACTGAAAGGTTTTCTCCTAAGATCAAGAAAAATACAAGGATGGCCTCTCTCCCCACTTTTATTCAACATAGTTGTGGAAGTCCTAGCCACAGCAATCAGACAAGAGAAAGAATTAAAAGTCATCCAAGAGGGTAAGAAGAAAAAAAAAACTTTCATTATTTGTAGATAACATGAGACAATACATAGAAAACCTAAAGACTCCACCAAAAAAACAATTAGAACTTTTGAACGAATTGGGTAAGTTTGCAGGATACAAAATATAGAGAAATCTCTTGTATTTCTATACACTAATTATGAAGCAGCAGAAAGGAAAATTAACAGTTCCATTTATAATTTCACCAAAAATAATAAAATACCTAGGAAAAACTTGACCAAAGAGGTGAAAGACCTGTACTCTGAAAACTATAAAACACTGACTAAAGAAATTGAAGATGACACAGTCAATTGGAAAGATATTCCATACTCATGGATTAGGAGAACAAGTATTGTTAAAATACCCATACTACCAAAAGCAATCCACAGATTTAATGCAAGCATTATCAAAATGCCAACAGCAATTTTCACAGAACTAGAACAATCCTAAAATTCCTATGGAACCACAAAAGACAAATAGCCAAAGCTATCTTGAAAAAGAAGAACAAAGCTGGAGGTATCATAATTCGAGATTTCAAGATACACTACAAAGCCATAGTAATCAAAACAGTGTGGTACTAGCACAAAAAAGAGATACATAGATCAATGGAATAGAATAGAAAAACCAGAAATAAACCCAGGATTAATCTTCAACAATGAAAGCAAGAATATGCAATGGACAGTCTCTTCAATAAATGGTGTTGGGAAGACTGGATAGCTACATGCAAAAAAAAAAAAAAAAGAAAGAAAGAAATTGGATCACTTTCTTAGACCATACACAAAAACAAACTCAAAATGGATTAAAGACCTAAGTGTGAGACCTGAAACCATAAAAATCCTAGATGAGAGCAGAAGCAGTAATTTTTCTGACAGGCCATAGCAACACTCCTATAGCTAGGTCTGCTGACGCAAGGGAAACAAAAGCAAAAATAAGCTACTGGGACTACATCAAGATAAAAACTTCTGCCCAACAAAGGAAACAATCAACAAAACAAAAAGACAACCAACTGAAGAGGAAAAGATATCTTCAAATGACATAGCCAACAAATAGTACCAAAAATCTATAAAGAACTTAAACAACTCAATACCACAAATACAACCTAATTAAAAAATGGGCAGGAGATACGAGCAGGGGCACCTGGGTGGCTGATCCATTAAGCGTCTGCCTTTGGCTCAGGTCATGATCCCAGGGTCCTGGGATCGAGTCCCACAGCAAGCCCAAAACCAGGCTCCCTGCTCCGCGGGAAGCCTGCTTCTCCCTCTCCCACTCCTCCTGCTTATGTTCCTTCTCTCGCTGTGTGTCTCTCTGTCAAACAAATAAACAAAATCTTTAAAAAAAAAAAAAAAAAGAAGACATAAGCAGATAGTTCTCCAAAGACATAGAGATGACCAAGAGACACATGAAAAGATGCTCAACATCACTAATCATCAGAGAAATGCAAATCAAAACCACAATGAGATATCACCTCACACCTGTCAGAATGGGTAAAATGAAAAACACAAGAAATAAGTGTTGGCAAGGATATGAAGAAAAAGGAACCCTCGTGCACTGTTGGTGGGAATGAAACTGGTGCCACTGTAGAAAACAGTTTGGAGGTTTCTTAAAAAGTTAAAAACAGGGGTGCCTGGGTGGCTCAGTTGTTAAGCACCTGCCTTCGGCTCAGGTCATGGTCCCAGAGTCCTGGGATCGAGCCCTGCATCGGGCTCTCTGCTCAGCGGGAAGCCTGCTTCTCCCTCTCCCACTCCCCCTGCTTGTGTTCCCTCTCTCACGGTATTTCCCTCTGTCAAATAAACAAATTAAAAATCTTAAATAGTTAAAAACAGAAATAGCATTTGATCCAGGAATTTCAGTATTGGGTATTTACACAAAGTATACAAAGACACTAATTTGAAAAGATATGGGCACCCTTATGTTTACTACAGTATTATTGACAATCACCAAATTGTGGAAGGAACTCAAGTGTCCATCCAAAAATGAATGGATAAAGACGAAGTGGTGTGTGTGTGTGTGTGTGTGTGTGTGTGTGTGTGTGTGTGTGTGTGTGTGTGTTATCGAGCCATAAAAAAAGAATGAAATCTTGCCATTTGCAACAACATGGATGGATCTAGAGTGTATAATGCTAAGTGAAATACGTCAGTGAAAGACAAATACCATATGATTTCACTCATGTGGAACTGAAGAAACAAAACAAAGGAAAAACAATAAAAAAGAGAGAAACCAAAAACAGACTCTTAGAAATAGAGAACTGATGATTACCAGAGGGGGTTGAGTGAAACAGGTGAAAGGGATTAAGGGTACACTTATCATAATGAACACTGAGTAATATATAGAAGTGTTGAATCCCTGTATTATACACCTGAAACTAATATAACACTGCATGTGAATTATACTGGAATTAAGTTTTTTTAAAAAAGTTGTTGAAGTCCTAACCCTCAGTACTCATGAATGTGACTTTATTTGGAAATAGTGTCTTTGTAGATGATCAACTTAAGACGAAGTCATTAGGGTGGGCCCCAGCTCAAGGTAACTGTGTTCTTATAAAACGGAGAAATTTAGACACATAGGCACTCACAAAGGGAGAACACCACCATGTAAAGATACAGACAGAAATCAGTATGATGCATCCATGATTTCAGGCAAACTATAAGAAGCTAGGAGGGGAACATGGAACAAATTCTCTCTGTCAACCCTCAGAATAAACCAACCCTGCCAACACCTTGATCTCATTTTTGTAGTTTCCAGAACTGTGAGGCAATAGATTTCTGTTGTTCAAGTCACCCAGTGTCGTACTTTCTTACAGAGTAGCCTTAGGAAAGTAACCCATGGGTCTATGCTCACTGACTGGAATGAGTTAAACGAGACAGCTATATATATATGAGTTTAAATTTAGCAGAGAAGACTGGGCTTGACACTGTTTAAACAAAATTTATATATAGTAAAGTTGAAAAAATACTTCCTTATTAAAATGAGGCACACAAATCTATGATTATTTTTATGAGATTCTGAATTTTAATTATAAAATGACCTATAGCTGTACATTTTTTCAATGCATAATCTCCCCATTTTCAAATGAAGTCTTTTGGATCCCAGTTTAAGTTAGGCCTACCTCACATTTCTGTTACCATCACGTTCTCTATAAAATCAACATGAAAACTGCTTTGAAAACATATTAATATATGAAATTATAAGGAACTGGCATTTATTGAACATCCACTACGTGCCAGGAACTGTGTTGTGCATACTACATGCATATTCTCATTTTAATTTTATAATATCCTTTAGTAGAAAAAGACAAATCAGAATTTTTTGCAGCTATCCAATTTACAGTCTAGTAAATGAGGCAAAATACTAGTAAGTGTGACGTCAAGCACATGGTAGGTTTTCAATAAATGTTGGTTTCCTGATCTTTATTGGTGGGTTAGTCATCATAAGAACTATTATTATTGGGACTCCTGGGTGGCTCAGTTGGCTAAGCATCTGCCTTCGGCTCAGGTCATGATCCCAGAGTCCTGGGATTGAGCCCCGCATCGGGCTCCTTGCTGCTACTCCCTATGCTTCTGCTCTCTCTCTCTCTCTCTCTGACAAATAAATAAATAAAATCTTTAAAAAAGAACTATTATTATTATCAAGAATGTATCAATATAACCAAAATCACAATAGGCCTGTGTCTGTCTTATGGTACTATATTCAAAGGAGTGTGTGTGTATGTATGTGTATCAGGCTTCTTAGTTGTAATCAATAATTGCATTTGGGATAACAGTAGAAAAGGAATTTTTTAAAAAGATGCTATGTAGCTAGATAAATTAATAGGGGATCTATGGAATCATCAATGGAATGTATGGAATCAGATTCGACTTCCAAAACCATGTGCAGAATTCATCTATTAAAAAAATTAGAGCCACCCTTGATTACCAATCACCAGGAATTAGGGGTTTCTTTACTGCCACTACTGCAGGTGAAATTTGATTCTGTAGACTTCACTATTTCTGCTCTCCCTTGGAAGAGAGGTCTATGGTCCCCTTTTCTGGTATCATTAACTTCTGGGTCAAAATCAGCACAAATGTCACTGATTGGCAGAAACTACATCACATGCTTGAGTCTCTGTTACAAGGAAGTCTGAAACTCGGGGCACCTGGGTGGCTCAGTCGTTAAGCGTCTGCCTTCAGCTCAGGTCATGATCCCAGGGTTCTGGGATCGAGCCCCGCATCGGGCTCTCCGCTCACCGGGAAGCCTGCTTCTCCTTCTCCCACTCTCCCGGCTTGTGTTCCTGCTCTCGCTATCTCTCTCTCTCTCTCTCTCTCTCTCTCTCTCTCTCTCTCTGTCAAATAAATAAATAAATAATCTTTAAAAAAAAAAAAAAAAAAAGGAAGTCTGAAACAGCATGAATCTGGCATGCTGAGCTTTTATCATAGGGAATGATCTCTTACTCTCAACAAGATCTTTATGGTGAAACATTCCCAAACATACAAAAGAAACTCAAATATTGCATGGTCATAAGGGATGACGATGTCTACCACACTGGCAGAGACTGTGTCTTTTATCTGTCTGTACATCCCAACCCTTAACCACATGTATAAAGTACATCAAACACTTAATTTAAAAAAATTAAATAAGGAACATGAAGAATAGTAACACCAACTGAGTGAAGTTCACTTTTATTATTTATTGAAATTTGAACCAATGTTCCCAATTTTGAAGCCATGCCAAATTTCTTAGTTGGACCTGTAAGTAAATGGGATCAATAGGTTGGTTCTGTTTAGTCTGATATTTGGTCAAGTACTAAATTTGAATGTATGTTTAAAAATGCAAGTGTTTTGCTCATTTAATGAATAATGGTGGCAAGTTTATTAGAAATATTATCCCCTGGCCCCTGAAGCAGTAATTTCTCATTTGAATTCAGTTGTCAGGGAGATAAGGCTAAAGCAAAATCAGTGTCACATCATTCACTTGGGATAGAAAGCAATTAATAAATAGATCGGGGAAAATGTTTTGGCCAAACACTCTGAAGAACTAACCAATTAACAGAGCATCTCACTCATGGTCTTGAAACATCATTCATTCATTATTCAGCATACATTTATTAAAGAACTAGTGAAACATGCCAGGCATGCTCTTGGAGATGAGGATATATCCTATATATGAAAGTAAAACTGTGTCACATTTCCCCCTTTAAGGTTGAAAAAGGGGAGAAATTCTACTTCCAAATAAATGATACTGAAGCTCTAAAATGTTGGGCTAATCAGGAAGTTATTTTTGCCTAAATGATCATATATGTTTCCATGTCACTCCAGACTAACTGTCAAGTACAGTTTGTGTGTGTTTGCTCTTTGCCATATCCTTTCTTTGGCCTTTCCTTCCATATGCTTGTCTCTCTCCTGCCTGTGGTTTTCTATTTCTGTCTCTCTTTAAAAAAAAAAGAAAAGAAAAGAAAAGAAAATGGGGTGCCTGGGTGGCTCAGCTTTAAGCGTCTGCCTTCGGCTCAGGTCATGATCCCAGGGTCCTGGAATCGAGCCCCGCATCGGGCTCCCTGCTCCGCAGGAAGCCTGCTTCTCCCTCTCCCACTCCCCCTGCTTGTGTTCCCTCTCTCGCTGTCTCTCTCTCTCAAATAAATAAATAAAATCTTAAAAAAAAAAAAAGAAAAAAAAGGAGAAAAAGAGATACCACTTTGCCTGCTGTGCACTAAACTGAATAAGGAAATGATATTCATCAACTTTATCTCTTGGCACCATTCTTCCTAGTAATATATAGCAAGCTACTAATTTTCAAGTGAATAAAATGCCCTTGCTACCTGACTGTGGGTATATGGATATAATCTTTCCTTCTGTATGTGTTTTTCACTATGTTGTAGAATTTTTAAGGAAAGAAAATCTAATCCATCCCTTGTCTTCTTGTCTCCTAAAGGACAGGACATTAGAGTATTTGTCCACTGGTCCACAGGCCCATTGGTTGAAGGTTGTCTTTGGTGGCATTAACTTCTATTTCACGCTGGGCTTTTGCATGGGCCAGGGGATCAGAGTCAAATAATTTGGGAGGAAGAAAGGAACAGACTCACTGTTCATCGGAACAAAGGTGTATCTGAGCTCACAGAGAGCTGTCCATCACAGGAGCATCTGAAATCATCAGCAGACCAAGGGGAAAGTCAAATACAAATACCATTGCATATTTTGGTACAGTAGCTAATTCTGAAATTTCTCTGACAATATTCATCCATCTACCAGCTGATTTTGTCAGTCATCCTCCTTGCTAGCTAACTAGGAATTGAAGGTGCAGTTGTATCACCAGCTCGGAGAGACCAATGAGTTTGGGAAGAGCCTTCATCTTGTGTGATAGTTCTAAAATTCAGAAAACCATAAATCCAATCAAACAAAGGCAGCACTGGTGGCATCAGCTAGGGATTTACAGATATTTTCCAACTAGCATCTGAAGTATCTTTGTTTTTGCCTACATTCCGAAGGCCAGATACTGTAACACTGCCAACTCTGCAGCAAGTGGAAAAAAAGAGTGTGATGTCATTTAGAATCCTGGGTGTCTGAACTTACCACTATTTTTGATTCATACCTTATTTACCTGTATAACAATTTTATGTACAAATTCCAGGGAATAAACACTCAAGTATCTTTAAGGAGAGAGATGGTTCATGTATATGAGTGAGACAAGCCAGGCAGACCCTATGCCAAACTGGGTAATATGTGCTCAGCTATTGGGGGTAGTAGCTGCTTAGGTCCAATCAAATACTGCATTGTAGGACTGAAGGCCCAGCGGCAGTGTCTCAGTGGCTTTCTCATGATAAACCAGAAATCAGGATACCTGGGTAAAATCTCCCAATTTTAAATTTAAAAATATTTTTTAAATATTGTGAAAATTTTAATTTTTAAAAATGTTGAGGGGCACCTGGGTGGCTCAGGCGTTAAGCGTCTGCCTTCAGCTCAGGTCATGGTCCCAGGGTCCTGGGATCAAGCCCCGCATCGGGCTCCCTGCTCCACGGGAAGCCTGCTTCTCCCTCTCCCACTCCCCCTGCTTGTGTTCCTGCTCTCGTGCTGTCTCTCTCTGTCAAATAAATAAATAAAATCTTTAAAAAAAAAATAAAAAATAAAAATGTTGAGTAATTTTTAAATACTTTTAAATGTGCAAAACAAAACATATGTAGGCAAGATTCTTGTGTGTGTGTGTGTGTGTGTGTGTGTGTGTGTGTGTGTGTGTGTGTGTGTGTGTGTTGAAGGGGGGTAGGTACAGAGGGAGAGAGAGTATCTCAAGCAGACTCCCTGCCCAGCACAGAACCCAACTGCAGGCTCAATCTCACAACCCTAAGATCATGACCTGAGCTGAAATCAAGACTGGGATGTTTAACCAACTGAGCCACCAAGGTGCCCCTATAGGCAAGATTGTTAAGGGCTAATATAAACATACTGACTCCTTTTTGTTCAAGTGAGAGGTGATTGAAATTACTATTTTTGCTTTTTGTTTATCTATAGAGGAGGGAAGCAAAATATCAAAATTTCAACCTAATCCCTTAAATCAGTGAATGGATATGCCTTCAGTTAGTACCTCTGAAAGTTCTAAAACATCTGTCTGTCCTAAGACAACCAGGAGGTAGGATCCTCCTTAAGGTCCTTGAAACTTCAAAGACCCAATTTCTATAGTTCTGTGAGTCATTAAGTTAAAAAAAATGGTAGTTTTTGAGAACATATGCCAAGACTAAGCCAACAAAGACGTTTACAGAATTACCTGATCTACACTCAATTCAAGAATATTCACAATCAAGATATAACTTTTATTTTCTTTGGCGATCAGGTGAATTCGTAAAACTTTGATATGCCCAGTGTTTCCTTTGAACCTATAATATGGGCAAATGCCTGTATTAAAAATTCATGCGCATTTCACTATATTCCGACCAACTGCACAATACTATCATCTTGTTGGTCCCTGTAAATATTCATTTACACACTTCTAGAATTCCTAAATTCTCCTAGAACTTAGGTATGAAAGTTTTTTTTTCTTTTTTTTCCCTCATGTCCCAGCACTAAACATTCTGGATGTTTGAATAATAATATTCAAAACAATAACCATATAATTTACATTTTTGTAGAAAATTACACCCTTTAAATATTTTTCCCCCGATAGGACTTAACATTACCAGGATATAATAAACCAAAGAAAGGAAAAATGTGATGGTGAGGATGACAACTACAACTGAACCTGAGCATTGGGAGCAGCAGCATTAGGGTTAGAATGTGCTTAACCTCCAACTTCCAGTCTGACCCGGAATCAAATTACCCAGAAATGTGTCCTGTATCATTATTATAATCAGAAAATCTATTGAATATAAACCACGTGATATCTTTGCTCTGCATAGTAACATAGTCATACAGGAAAAATCTGATTGAATTCCAAAAATCAGTATAGCTCTTTGTGTGTAATTGGACCCCTACCTGACTAAATCACGAAGATTTATGCAACGAAGTAAAATTGCATGCGTTCTATCTTTGCTTTTATTAAAATACATAATCTGGGGCACCTGGGTGCTTCGGTCAGTTAAGTGTCCCGACTCTTGATTTCGGCTCAGGTCATGATCTCAGGGTCCTGGGATGAGCCTCACATCAGCCTCTATGCTCTCAATCTCTCTCTCTCTCAAATAAATAAATAAATCTGAAAAATTGCTTGTATGTGTATATATGTATGTATACACACACATACACACACAATCTACTCTACAAATTCTTATGGTCAACTTCCCTGTTTTTAGATAAGGCTTAGTATGATTTTATATACATACACATATTAAAGTTTCCCAACATGATCTTTACTAAATATCTACTAAAACCGTTATTCATATCTTACAGCTTGTTACTTTCAGAAGTAATGCCCAAATCGCTGCATATATATATATATATATATAGTTTGATGGCTATTGCTAAGCAATTAAACCTTCTAGGTGAAGGTAGTATCTTCAAATGTACTTAACATTAAACTTTTATCTACAGAAGAAAAGACTGACTTAAGAGTTATAATGTCATATTATCCTTAAATGTTTCCTCCTAAGGGCGCCTGGGTGGCTCAGTTGGTTAAGCGACTGCTTTCGGCTCAGATCATGATCCTGGAGTCCCAGGATCGAGTCCCGCATCGGGCTCCCTGCTCAGCGGGGAGTCTGCTTCTCCCTCTGACCTATCCCTTCTCATGTGCTCTCTCTCTCTCATTCTCTCTCTCAAATAAATAAAATCTTTAAAAAAAAAAAATGTTTCCTCCTAAAAACAGAAAAACTCAACTTTGGACCATTCAACCTCCATAGCATTTTTTTCTTTTTTCCCTTTTTCCCTCTCTTCCTCCCTACACATCTTCCTTACTTCTCTCCTTCCTTCCATTTTTTTTCAGCTTTATTAAGGTATAATTGAAAAATAAAACTGTAAAATATGTAATGTGTAAAATGTGATGATTTGGTAAACATATGCATTGTCAAAGTATTTCCCCCACTGAGTTAATTAACACATCCATCACCTTACGTATTTATTTTTCATCCTTGTTGAGAACATTTAAATTCTACTCTCTTAACAAAGTTCAATTATAAAATATAGTGTTATCAACTATAGGCACCATGTTATACATTAGATCCTCAGACCTTATTCATCATAGAAGTGAAAGTTTGGACCGTTTTGCCAACTCTCCCTCTTTCTCCCATCTCCCAGCCCCTGGCAACCACTTTTCTACTCTCAACTTCTAGATCTGATTTTTTTTTTTTGACAGTTTCACATATAACTGATACCATGTAGTATTTGTCTATCTCTATCTGGCTTATTTCACTTAGCATAATGTCCACCCGGTTCATTCATGTTGTTGTTGCAAATGGCAGGATTTCCTTCTTTTTAAAGGATGTATAATATTCCATTATATGTAACATTTTCTTTATCATCACATTTTCTTTATCCATTCATTGAGATATGGAAACAGCCTAAGTGTCTGCCCACAGATGAGTATATATTTTCTTTAGATTTTGAATCATTACTGCTAGACTGATTATTCCCAAATTTGCCTACATATTGGAATAACCTGGGGAGCTTCAAAAAAAGGCTAATGATTTTGGTGTATCCCTAGATATCGTGATTCAACTGGTTTGGGGTACGTCCTAAAATTTGGAACATTTTTTAAAAAGATTTTATTTATTTATCCGAGACAGAAAGAGTGTGAGTGAGTGGGGGGGAGGGGCAGAGGGAGAGAGAGAGAGAGGGAGAGACTCTCAAGCAGACTCTGTGCTGAGCACAGAGCCAGACACAAGGCTCGATCTCACAACCCCAAGAACATGACTGGAGCTGAAATCAAGAGTCCGACACTTAACCGACTGAGCCACCCAGCCATCCCAAGATTTGGAACATTTTTACAGGTTCCCAGAGGATTCTAATGTGCACACAAATTTGGGAATCACTGTGCTAAGTCAATGTCATGGCTCATTTATAGAAATTTCCTAAGCATTGGCAATCTTGCTAAATGCCTGTATCTCAGAGAAAATGCTAAGTCTATACAGATATTTTTAAAAGTCCAGCTCTCCAAAAGAATCATGGCTGAAAGTGATTCACTGAAGTAACTATAAAAAGAAGATGCACAAAGGGACGTGAGCAGGGTCTAAGAAGCATGGTTCTGAGACAGTAGTCCCAAAGATATTGTGTGTATTCCAGTGAATTCGGAGCCATAAGGCTCTCTTCCTCCTGGATGAAACCTTAGGCTTACGCACATTATTGTGAGAACAAAACACTAATTTCAATGGACCAATTGAGCCCAGTATTTTGAGAAAATGTAGATAATAGTTCTATAAAGATATACAGTATTTATGAGAACATTTTATTTAATGGTATTTAATTTAGATGGCTGTACACAAGGAGGATAATAATTACATTGGTGCTTAATGTACTGGGAACCACATTACAGAATCCTATATAAGAAACAAAGTGTTGAAAGAAACAGCTTTATATGCAGTGTAAGTTAAATGAATATTTTATTGTGCACCCTGGGTGCCTGATAAAAATGAAATTTTTTTGGTTATCATTAGTTCAATACCAAAGATAATGTTATAACTATTTGTGGGTGTCATGTTACAATTGTCTCTTTCTTCTACACAGCTTGAAACTCAGTAAATAAGGACATAGCTGTTAACAAAGGAGGTGCTTGAGATTTATTCATTATCCACCGATACGTCATTGCCACTCAAACCAGATAAATTATGAGGAGTATTTTAACAACTTATACTTCAACTAGTAACAGGGATGCTTACATTTTGGCACAGAAATGTGTTGCATGGAATGGAACAGTCTTTCAAAGTAATTACTATTAGATCCAAACTCTAAACTTTAGTAAGCATATGTACATTTATTTACACATTTTAAATTTGGGGGGGGAAACATTGAAAAGAATAGTGTAACTCTCTTGCTATATTTGACACTGACTTTCTTACTACACTGATTTATACTGATTCCAGGGGTCTACTTCTGAGCTATCATTCATTTGTAAATATAAATTCTAGTTCATCAATTAAAAGTATTACACTACTGAAAGAATGTACATAATTATACCCCCTAAATTGCTAAAATATTTTAAATCATGGTAGAAATGTGTGAACTGATATACACTCAGGAAAAATTTGTCATATGAGTGAAAACCTAGAAGAAACCAGAGAGGTCATCTAATCTATTTCTTTCCATTTTCAGATTAATCTATTAAACATTAACTCAACAAGTATTTATTGAGACTCTATTGTTAAATGTAGATGTAGAAACCGAGACCCAGAGAACTGAGGTGATTCATCCAAGGGCCAAACTGAAACAAAACAATAGGATACTTGGCCTCTAATTCAAGGATCTGTATACTAATTCACTACCTTCACCTTCACTTGCTACCAGAAGCTGCTATCCACTTCTCTAAACCATCTTTCCAACATTTTATTATTAAAAATTCAAATATACTGTAAAATGGAAAGAATTTTAAAATAAATTTTAAAGTGAATACTCATAAACCCACAACCTGAATTTTTCACTGACTTTTTTCTCAGTTGCTTTATCGCATATCTACTCACCTATCTATCCTATCATTCCATTACTCAATCTAATTATTAAGTACTATTCAAACTAAATCAAAAACATCAGTGTACTGCTCCCCCAAATACTTGAACACACACATCATTAAACACATGTTAATGATCTAGCTTTCCCGTCTATAATGTCTACCTCACATATGAATTCACAGGTGGATACTGATCATTTTACCCCACCTGCAAATTTTTAAGCATCTATAGAACACAAAAAATATTTATCCATATACCAGACCTTTGCTTTCCACAGTGAAATATATTTTAATATATTATATTAATATTATATATATATATTTACTATATTATTTTTAATTAAAACAATACCAAAACACGTAGGTTCCAAAATAACTACAGTTCAAAAAAGAAATTTAAACTATTATAATGTGGTGTTTGCTTAGCTTCTAGGATTTTTTTTTAAATAATAGGAAAAGTTTCAAGAAAACTGCCATTTTAAAGTTGCAGGCAGTTATTCTTCAAATTGTGACTTAAATTCACTTTTGTGAAAGCAATTTGAGGGAGCTCTCGAGTTACACAGATGTAAAGAAAGGAAAGTATCCATTGTTCTTGGATAAAATGCTGTTAAGTGACCATTTTCTTTTCAACTCCAATGTTAAGTGTTCTGGCTTGATAACGTAAATTGCTTTGAGAGGCCAACTGACCACAGCAGTAAATGGCTTCTTGTGGAGGTCCCTGGGAAAATAATTTAATACCTATTCATTAGAAGCTGTACTATAGGAACCTAGGAAAACTTCTTTAATACACAGAGACATAGTTCTTCAAACCAGCAGGTGGGAGCTCAAGTAAATTTTGTTTGAGACTAAAAGAAAGGTGGAATGAATGTTTACACAGAGGCCTGGTTTTCTTGTTCCAGCTATAGTTCATCATGTAGCATACAGATTCTACCAACTGTGTTATTTTAAGATAACACCTTTCTCTCTCTCACACACATGGCTGGAATTCCAGTGCTTAAAAGAGTGCTGAGCACACTAGCACAGTATCAGTGCTTAATCTGTTAAATTAATAAACAGATGAACAAATTTATAAAAAAAACGAAATAGAAAAAAATACTACAAGCCAAGACTAATGGGATACAGCCAAAGCTTCAATGTGTGGAAAAATCCATAATATTAAAAACTATCATTTTTTTGAAATTGAAATTCAATGAACTAAGCATTCTACTTAAATGAGAACATGATAGAATCTAAATGAAACCTAAGATACAAACATATGTGTAGAATGAGATTTTAATGATATAAAAAGTCATGTTTATTAGTGAAAATGAATGCAAGAAAAGGGCATACACACACATATATAATAGTCAAAGCAAGAAAATACAGCTAAATAGAAGAGATTAATCTTATTGTAAGAATCTTATTTTTATTTCAGGTTTTATCACTTTCTGATAAAAGTTTATATAAATTTATATAAGCTTAATGGTTACATAAATGATGTTTTTTAAACTTAACACATGCACATGTGTTACTGTATCTTAGAGATAATTTAGACCTACTCTATCATTTACAAAAAAAAAAAAAAAAGATTCTGTGACCATGAAAATAAAGTCACATATTCTTTGGAGACAGAATTGAGGTAATTAATTTTGTTTCAGCAAATAATTTTTTAAGAGTTTATTATGTGCTAGGTATCATGTTAAGTGGTGGGAATGCAAATCATTCCTATCCTCCAAGTATGTGGGATTCTAGTAAATAGTTTAGGTAACAGCTAGATTAACGTTTGCTATACTACAGGAGAACACAAGGTGCCACAGGCAAAGAGCCCTTAGCCCAGGTCAAGTGAGTGGGAGATAAATATACAAATAAAAGATAAGTTACACTCGCTCAGACTGATAGCAAGAATGTGAGATGGTTTGGTCTATCTTCTGCTTAATATCAGCAGCTCTTTCCAAAAGCTCGATGCTCTGAACAAAACTTTCTAACCAACAGCCTCTCTTACATTATTAAATGATGTTTTACACAGTGAGCAATCAGCTGCTCCACAACAACTGTGCGTAATACTCCATCCCCAAACCTATTAGCTTACAAACATAAGCATTTATTTCTTACACACATCTACACATAAACTGGGGTTTGCTAGTCTGGGCTTCGATGGACGGGGGTTGGTTCAAGCTGTGGGTTCACTCCCAGACTGCACCATGGTCCCGTTGCTCTTAGAACATCAGCTCTACTGGTAGCATGATCTTTTCATGAAGAAAGGCAGTGGCGCAGGAGACCAAGCCCAACCCTACAAGCTGCCCTGTATTCTTTTATGCGATGGTAAGTAAGGTGTGCTCACAAGAGGGGACAGAGGAGAGACTCAAGAAAACAAAGGTTTATTATATCACAGGTCCTAGAAATAGGAGGCGCAGCATGCCATTGCAGAGCCACATGGGAGAACCTGAGGGTGGTCAGGAGGCAGAAAGCAGGAGCAAGAGAAAACTGAGGCAGAGGTGCGTAGATAGTTTAGGATTGGCTGGTTTGAAAATTTTGACTGGCTCTAAGCTATAGGACAGGTCTCTAGGTACCTGCTACAGAGCCCTGGGATGATCGTGGCAGAGGAATACTGCCTTCTCGGAAGTAGGGGCCAGATAAAGGATATACCCTCTAGGTTGGTTGGTTTACATATCAAAGGCCTGCTTCAGGCTGAGCTCTTTGCTTTCTCTAAGAATTGGCTAACTCAGAGAGGGGCTGTCTCACCCCAGTCAAAAAGCCTTCTAAGATGCCAAAATACCCTTGTAATATACAGAACATAAAAGACAAACCAAAATAACAATACACAAGCACATTTAGGCCTCTGCTTGCCATGCACGTACCATCATCCCATTGGCCAAAGCAAGTCACTTGTCTATGTGCCTACACGATAAGGTCACGATAAAGGGATGGCTCTCTACTATTTCAAAAGGATACTGAAGAATCTATTTCACATCTCAACCCAAAATCCTCAAGCGATTTCCTAAAATAGAACTAAAGCAAAGAAATACGACTACATCATAAAACAATCATTTTACATTGTGAAATGTTGAGAGCTTTCTCAACACCAATGAAGGTGGTTCCAGTAGGCTTGTTCCTATTACTCACGCAGTTTTGTATATGTCAGTAACATCTTCTATTTTCATCACCTTTCTCAGTCCCTTTGCTTCTCCATGACATTCTTCAATGCTGTCACAAAATCTATGCAAGACTATGAGGTAAACAGGAAAGCCTCTGTGGAAACACATTCAGGACAGGCATACAATGACACAGAATTGTTCACACTGAGAAGACACTGTGCTACATACATCTCTTCCTGGCAGCAGTCTCCAAGGAGCACATACCCTTTGTGACATTTGGCACACTTCTCAGTTCGTAAAAAAGTTACTCTGGCATTCTAGCAGCTGTGTTTGGATTATAACTCAAGAATTTTCCTGCATTTGTTAAAAAATATTTCATTGAACTTTGGGGACAGAAATATATTTTTTGTCTTATATAAACATTCACTGAAAAACACTGTATTAAGAGATATATATGTTCTATGAAGCTGGGACAATAAAAACCAAGGGACATTCCTCTAGAAGAATGTTAACCAGGTAGGTACTCTGGGAATATGCCTATAAATGTCAAGGGCCAGAATTTAGAGTTGAGGATGAAAGTACCATCTCATCTATTAAATCTAGGTTGACATCAAATATAAACTAAATCATAATTTTGTGTATTGAAATGAAAGGGAAAATACTACAATTGACCAAGATTCATCATATTGGCTATGTTAAAATGTGAAAAAAAGTAGGTGTCTTATAATCTATGCATTAAGGTTTTTTAGTATAGCTGGATCACAGAATGTAGATGCGGTGGGAAGAGGTTGATTTAGCAGGGCTGCATTATGTTGGGCAGTACAAGTCAAATGCACAAACTAAAAATCTAGACTTTAAAACCAAGAGAGATAAAAAGCCACTGGACTGTTCTAAGTGGGGAAATGTCCTGATAAAATTCTCATTTTAAAAAATGTAATTTTGTCTGCAGTACAGAAAAAGGAACAGGGATTCAGACAGAAGTATGAGATTAAAACTGAAAGGGTAGTTCCTAGTTATAAAGCCGGGGGAAAAATCCAGGTGAGAGATGATGGTGGCCTGAACTAGAATCACAGCAGTGAACCTGGAGAAGAATGAACAGATTTCAAGATCACAAGGAGTTACAGCCAGGCCTGAAACCAGAACGTACATACATACATTCATTAGTCATTCCCTCCCTCATTCATTTAGTAAACCTTTACTGATGACATCCTAGGTATTGAAGGTACTGAAATAAAAGACATCATCTTGATCTATGAAGAGCTGTTGGTCTGGTGAACCACATCTAGCTAGACTGACTCATTTCAGCCAGTCATTATAATAATTTTGCTCCCTATTACTGATGGAAAAAATGGTTTGGGATCTTCATTCCTTGTGGGGTAGAAAGTAGGCCCTAAAAATCTCTACCACTTTCTATGAAGTGGTCTTCTCTGGAGCTGTCACTGTCCTCCAGCGTCCTGGGGGGAAAGAAGGAGGATGAACGCTGAGCTGCATTCTCATGGTGACTCTCTCCTCCCTAGTACGTGGAGCTGATGAATGGGAACATGCCGCAGAGCTTCACCCCATTCTGGCCTCACCACTGGCACCGACATGTGAAGTCTCCATTTGCTCCACATATTCTCCATTTTTACAAACTATTTATTTGAGAGAGAGAGAGAGGAAGAGCGCACGTGAGCGGGGAGAAGGACAGAGGGAGATCATGACCTGAGATGCAACCAAGAGTCAGACACTTAACTGACTGAGCCACCCAGGTGCCCCCACATATTCTGCACTTTTTAATGTTCCCACCACTGTTAGTGCTCTATTAGCAGCAGAAATAGATGATGGCTTAATTCCAAATGATGGTTGTGGAAATTCTGACTAGAAGTTTTACATCTCTGATGAAAATACTCATCTGAATTCATCAGGTTTCCTTTTTTTTTTTTTTTCCCCCAGATGGAACGGGAGAGGGTGGAGTTCAGTTAGTTTGTTATAAAATCTTGCTGTTTGACATGAAAAGAATAAAGTAATTTGTTATTATTATTCCCTACTGCTTCTTCCTGAGGTGTCTGGAGTTGAATGGAGAAGAGAAGCAGCTGTAGTAAAAGCAGCCGCAATCCCTCTTTTAGACAAATCTAAACATCCTCCAAACAAAACCCCTGTTATCCACATGTTCCATAAAACCGCCACTAAGCCACCTGCTCCAAAGCAGCTGAATTGGCAATTTCAAGCCTCCAAATCTAAAAGGTGAGGGGGGGGGAAATGACAGAGAATAGCAAGAGATTGATTAATAAGAGAATGAAGCCACAAATCTCATATGGTGAGCCTCTCTGCATCTGTTTGTGTATCTGGAGGCAGAAAAAGACTGTGACTAATCTCATTTGATTCATCAGGGATTCATTGAGCACATCACAGTATACCTAGCACTTAGCGCTCTCTCGTTTCCACTGGGAACAGAGGACTGTGGACCATTCAGGATTAAAGCCATACCGTGCACTATGTCCACAGGATTAGAGCAGTGCCCACACATTATCTCCCCACATAAAACAAGTGCATGGCATTTGAGCTAGTGATAACATAGACCCGCAAAACATTCTGACTCATCTAGCAAGTGTCACTCGAGATCAATGGCGGGGCAGGAGGATACAGCAAACTCTGGTACATCATTTGCTAACTATCATGAGGAATGAATTAAAAAAAAATGGAAGAATGAACTAAAAAAATGTAGTGCACATTTACAATGTGCCAAGCACTGTTCTAAGCATGTTAGGCATATTATATCATGTAATTCTCGTAATTGCTCTGTGAGATAGGTACAACTTTTGAGGAAATTCAGGTAGAGAGAGGTCAAGTAACTTCTTCAGGTCACAAAATCTGAAATCATAATGTAATCTTTTATAGCTTCCACACCACAAAACTGCCCTTCCCTGTCATTTAAGACAAGAAAGCATCGGAAGACACTCTGAAATTGTCTCTGCATGTTCATTTGTCATCAAGCTTGGGGTTTTATTTCATGTCAGAGCCACCTTTGTGTAAAGTCCTGTGATGCAGAGATTATTAAGATTGCTTGAATTAATTCATTTATTCATTCATCATATCTTACTTGATATTTCTACTGCGTGGCCTACACTTTTCCAGGGCTGAGGAGAAAACAGTGAGCACTACGGTTTCTTCCATTATGGTGGCAACTTTCTAGCAGAGTGCTGGGAAATCAAGATAAAAAATATAGATGTAAAATATTTACAATAGTTTAGGAACAAAGTTAAATAGTATATGGGAATAGATAGAGAGGGGGTTAGGGAGTGAGAAGGTACTCTAGGCCAGGTAATCAGAGCAGGTCTCTTTGTGGAGATAACAGCTGCAGTGACCTTAGTGAAGAAAAGCTGTGAGCCATGCGAAAACCCAGGGGATGAGTATTTTAGACTGAGAAGAAATAAATGCATTGACTGCAAGGCTAGACTACGTTTGATATGTTCAAGGAATAGTCAGTCAGGAAGGCAGCATAACTGGAGAAAAATGAGAAAAGGCCTGAGTAGTAGGAGAGGTTATAGAGGTCATCGCTATATTGCATAGTGTGCTACAGGCATGGGAAGAGGGTCACAGCTTATTCTAGGTTTTATGGAATACTTTTGGGAGGGGGTCTGAGTGGTGAATGGATCTGGCTCATGTTTAATAAGATAATTATGGGTGCTATTGGGAGAATACATTGTAACAGATGTCAATGGAAGCAAGTTGGACAATAAAGGGGCTATGGCCAAACTCCAAGTCGTCAATGGTGGTGGCTTGGTCTAGAGTGGCAAGGAGGAATGTTATGAGGAGTGTTGAGATTAAGACTATATGTTAAGTGTCTCTGCAAACAACGAATCACGGAACACTACGCCAAAAACTAATGATGTAATGTATGGTGATTAACAGAACATAATAAAAAAAAGACTATATGTTAAGTGTCAAACTGATGGAATTTGAACTATAAGAAAAGGAGAGAAGTCAGGAATGATTCCA
This sequence comes from Zalophus californianus, assembly GCF_009762305.2. NCBI lineage: Eukaryota > Metazoa > Chordata > Mammalia > Carnivora > Otariidae > Zalophus > Zalophus californianus. Next base: position 50,275,554 of record NC_045597.1, read on the forward strand.
ATGTTTCTGAGCAAGTGGGTAAATTGTGGGGTTCTCTCTTGAAATAGACCCTTGGGGGCATGCAGGTTTATGTTTATGTAGGGGGGAGCAAGGGAAGGGGGAACTCAAGGGTTCTGGTTTGGGACATATTTGAGACCCCTGTGAGTACCCTAGAATGGAAACGCTGAGTGTAAGGGCTCTGTCTTACTCCCTGTGATCACACACAGAGCAGTGCTTTGCATTATTAGCAGCTGAAAAAAATGTTTCTTGTGTGAAATGTTTGTTGTAAATAAATCTATTAAATGATAATCGAAATATTATAGGCAATTGGGTCTCAAACTCTGAAATTAAGGATTTACTGGCATAAGATTGTTACCCAACCACAGGACTGAATGGGATATTAGGAGTCCACACAAAGAAAAACCTCCAAGGACTGCTTCGTAGAGCACCTGGTCCAATATTTTCAAAGAAATCAGAGGAATACCCAGAAAAAAAAAAAAAAAAAAAAAAAAAACAGAAAACAAAGAATGTTCAGCAAATATAGTAAATGGAAAACAAGTAGCATGTTATTTCTCAGAGGCCAAGTAAAGAAAGTGTTTCACCTGAGAATAGACTTTATTTGAAAATATGGGAACCATTCTAATTTTTTTAAATTTTTTATTGTTATGTTAATCACCATACATTACATCATTAGTTTTTGACGTAGTGTTCCATGATTCATTGTTTTGAAAGCCTTCAAAACAGTTGAAAGTTTCTGAAAGGGGGCGCCATTTTCACCTACACTAGTATAACAGGCATTATTAGTGATTTTCTCAGACAAACCAGGATGTAGGGCCACCCTGCCAAGGTGAGCCCTCAGAGGATAAAAAGAATCAGGGTCCAGGAAGAACAATGAGGATGTGCACTTCAGTGGGGCAGGGATAAATGTCCTGGGTGGTCTGCAGTCACCGGCTGGCGTTCAGTGGGGAAGAAACCAGGTTGAAAAAAAAATAGCAGGAGAGCCAAGGCTTTGGAGGACCAGTTGGGTGTGATTAGGCACCCAGAGGAGGAAACGGGGAGATGCCAACAGAAAAAACAAAGGAAGAGCGGCCACAAAATGCTAATATGTGTGAGAATAAACAATCTTGGGTTAGCAAAAACAAACAGTGACCTTTTTACAGTTCTGTCATAGCTGTTTTCTTTTTCTGATTATCTTTTGTTTATCTTTTACCTCCAAGAAATTTTACATCTAAGAAATGTCACGAGCTGGCTTATTTTTCAGAACGCCAGACAAGGAGTCCAAATATCTCTTTTCTAGGCCCAACTCTGAGCCTCTACTTCTGCGATCTTAAGCAAATCATTGGACAGCTCAAAATTTCAAATCCTTCCTGTCCAAACCTCAAAGTGTAAGAACAGTAATATCATTTATAGGATTATGATAAGGATCCGGTGACATTATTTATGTAAACTTCTTTATAATTTATGAAGCCCTCTAAAATTGGGAGCTTTAGTATATTCTAAAATGAATGTCTGATTTTGATATTTCCCAGACAAAAGACTAAAAGCAGCACTTAAAAATTTGTTGTCCCTGCTTCCATCTGTTCACATTCCCAACAATTCATAAGAGGAAGCACAGATCGGATCCCTCTGTGGCTACAATATTATGCCATATAAGTTTTCAGAAGTTAGCAAGTAAGTTTCTACTTTAGGGCAGACTCATCCTCTGTTGATGGATTTTGGATTTGGAAGTATAAACATGTTTCATAATGCCTCTCCTAGTAGTGCCTTGATACTTCCTGTTACGTCTGCCCGGAAGATTCTTTCCTTATTTCTGTTCATATCTAATGAACCCTTGCTTATGCTTCAGAGTCCAGCTGAACTGTAACCTTTTATCCTGTCAAGACCTGCATTAGGGGCAAGTGCAAAGGCATGGTGAGAGTTGTGGGGCGGTGGGTGCAATGGGTACCTCAAAGATGTTTATATCTCCCAATTGAAATGCAGTTTTAGAAAGATGTGGAAGAAACGATACAAATGTATTACATCGCACCTGAGTTTGTTGTTGTTATTGTTGTTTTGTTGTTGTTTTTACAATTGTTATGTGACTGATCTTTTGGACGGGATTCAGAAGACCTGGCTCCTAGGTTTTTCTTGCTCCACAACTTGCTAACTGTGTGGTTACAGATGAACTACTCAACTGCCTCCTTAATAAAATGGAGATAATGCTCCCAAATCCACTGTCACAAAATGGACATAAGAATCTCTGCTCACCTCAAAATGGTCTAAATCACAATCAATGGAAATAATTTATAGACCATTCTGATTACTTGTACAAAGTGCCTCATACATTAAAAATTATTTTTTTCGGGCGCCTGGGTGGCTCATACTGTTTCTCTCTCTCTCTCAAATAAATAAATAAAATCTTTAAAAAAAATTTTAAAAATGATTTTTTTTTCATTTAATCTTTCAGAAAACTTTAGAAATAGGGCAACATATGATTTGCTGAGGAAACGCAATCAGAAGATAATTTTTTTAACAGTTGCTAAAAATACTTGGCACATATCTATTAGAAAATATACTTTCTATGAAGTACATCTTTGCAAAAGGCCAGGAGAGAGAGACTGACTAGCAGATGTGTGAATTTTTACAACTAGAATGGTGGCAGCTGAGCCAGGCTACATCTCTCTCTTAGAGACCCACAGACAGGAGAAAGGCCAAATGGGAAAAAGATAGACCTCCACTGAGTACAGACAGGGGGACATAAAGGTGAAGCTAAATTATGAGAAGTGGTCCCGGAGTGAGATATTTGCCTATTTTATATGGATGTGCTGAAAGCATATTGTAAATAAGTAGGGTGCCCAAGCACAAGATGTCGTTATGAATCTTGAGAGCCCTTAAGCATCAGCCTCGATGTGCAGAGATGGATTAAAGGAGTAGCTAAAGGACAAGGTGGGTCAAAGGGCAAAATATCATAATGTTTAATGCATTGGGCAAAGATTTTTTTTTTTTTTTTTTTTTGCCAGCTGGTGGGATGCATGCATTAACAAATTGGCGAGCAGAAAAAGAGGAAGCAGCACTATCTAAAACAAAGGAGCTCTCTCAAAAGCACAAATCAAGGGGAGAGGTGAGCAGCTATTGGAAATACAGAGAATAACATCACTGATTCAGATCACAAGTTAAGAGGTAAGAAGTGTGTCCTCAGGAAGCTATGGAAAGACAAATACTCAAGGAGGAATCTAAACAAAAAGATGAATTAGTGAAAGACGACTGGCTTAAAGGGATATAAAGAAGAAACTTTTACCAAAACACATTTGCTCTTTGTCTCTTCCTCCTGAAGAAAAATTCACACAGAGAAGACAGAAATATAGAAGCTGGGCTCAGGAAGAATGCCTTTGTTTTAATGAAAGGGGCAAAGATGTAGAGATAGGAACAAAAGTACTTAGAGTTACTGGGTCACCATTCTTACTCTAGAAAATACTGAGATTCTAGGATTATTTCTGAGAGTCTATTAACTTATTAACTCTAGGGTTCTATCAATCTAATAACAAAAAGAGGAAATTTTGAGAGGTTGGCCATCAGAGGAAAATGTGAGAAATTTTCATAGTCTTATTTTATTTGGGAAGTAGCGGTATTTTTTTGTCACCATCTGTTTGTTATTAACAATTTGGCATGGATGCCCTAAGTCAGTTTTCTCTGAATGCTCTTGGTGAGTACAGAATTGATGTTCTGTTTCTTACTTTGAGAATCTTCAGATATGAGCTTAAACTGGTTTAAGGTGATTTGTCAAGCAAATTATTTAAATTAGGGGGACCTGATATACATACATATTTTTACTTTCTGAAGTAAGCATGCAGGATGGGGAAATAACATTTGCCAATGCACAGGGCTTTGGTTACAGAGCTAGCAGACCAACTGGGTAGGCCTCCTGCTCGAAAGACCTACCAAAGCCTTACCAACAGTACTCCTCACACCCAACATGGAAGATGCATCTTTTGTATTAGCCCCAGAAATGTATGACCTGACTTCTAAGTTTCTCCTTTCTGATTTGCCCAGTTTCTCTCTTTCCTGGAGGTTCTTATGTCTTCTATCAATTGACCTCCCCTGAAGTATTTCATAGGCCTAAAGATTCACAAGCTTGGATCTAATTAAAATCATGTAGGGAGTTCGTTAAAATACAGATAACCAGGACTTACCCTCATACTTAAATGCCAATATATTGCTTTTCATTGAGTATGGGTCCAAGAAAAATTTTATCACTCCTGTTCTTATTTCTAAACTGTTCACTTATTTATAAGAACAGTTATCAGGATTTTTATGAACCCAGTAATAGTAATGGTACACAGTATTTACCAAGATAAGTATGAACCAGGCACTCTTCAAAGAATTGTACATATAATCTTTGCTGCAATCCTATAAGTATAATTATTATTCCCATTTTAAAAACAGAAAAATCAGGGCAGAACATTCCCCCTAGGGTTTCGAAAATAAGAAGCAGACCGAAGATTCAAACCTAGGATATCTCACGTCACTGTGCTATTAAACATCCTCCACAGTGAAGCGAGGTTCACTGCCAGAGCATAGAGATAATAAAGCAAAGAACTTTCCCTAAGTTTTCTTTGATGATTCATCATTGAGCAAGTCTCAGATGTACAGCCCTACTAAATCTTAATAACAGTTGTATGATAAAATATCTTAAGTATAATAAAAACAGACACAATATAGAAATTGAATTTCCCTCACCAGAATATGGTGAGACTAGGTAGTATCACTTATCGAGCAGTATAGCTTAATATCTAATATTTAACGAAAAGCAAGATCACCTAGGTCCCAATCTTGCCTTTGTCCCTTACCATTAGGGTGACTTAATACAAGGCTACCTTACCTCTATAAGCCTCAGTTGCCTCTTCTAAAAGAGAAATAATGACATATGCCTCATAATGTTTCCATAAAAGTGTAGGCAAAAGTGCTTAGTAAGTTCTCTATAAATGGAAACCATTATCATTAGCATTATTATGCATCTTGGAAGGCCCAGAAGAACTCTTAAGGCGACACTAGCTGCCAATGACACCAAAGAGAGAAACAAAGGAGAGCTTTTTCTTATTTATGCGTATCAAACCTAAAAGTATTAATAAGGAGGCAGCATGACAGCAAAAGAGAAAATGAAAGACAGAAGACAACATATTTATAATAAAGAAATCTCATTACCATGTACGTGTATTTAGGGATTCTGCATATTTATTTCAGACTGAAAGATTCCATTATTGAAAACGTTAATAAGCATTTAGGAGGGAAAACATAATGCCCAATGGAAACCATCAACAGTTCAATTATATCTTAGTAGTCACTTATTTTAGTTATATTTACTTTAATTTTTATAGTTTAATATGTCTTCCTTCTAAAGAATATATGGATAAATATTTTTAGCAAAGTATTTGCCATGTGATTTCATTCTTTACTCGATTTTTTATTCTGTTGATTACAACCTCACAGCCAGTACTACTGGACATAAAACAGACTGATGAATTACTAAGCTGATCATCGAAATCCTGTTGAAAAATATTTTAAAAGTCACCTGTAAATAAAATATACAATTATGAAGCTGAACACCATTAATCATTTACATTTAATTTACAATTTCTTTTAAACATTAACTGTAAAGTCAAAAATGTCAAGCATATTAAAATACTGGCCTGACAGAAGCCCTGCGGGGGAAACAGAGCAATGTTCTCTTTTGGTAGCAGATCAAATAACCCAAAAAGGACTTGGTCTCCTGGGACCAGGACTGTATTCCAACTCTCAGAAGATGGACATTTCACAAGAGCTTCCCTACAGCAAGTAGTGTGAATTAATAATTGGTTATCATATTAACTATCAAAATGTTGGCAGTTGGAACTCAGGCTTCTAGTCCACATTTACATAAAAAAATTCTCTTAATAGATTCTAGTTCAGGGGCACCTGGTTGGCTCAGTCGTTAAGCGTCTGTATTCGGCTCAGGTCATGATTCCAGGGTGCTGGGATCAAGCCCCGCATCGGGCCCCCTGCTCAGCCGGAAGCCTGCTTCTCCCTCTCCCGCTCCCCCTGCTTATGTTCCATCTCTCGCTGTCTCTGTCAAATAAATAAATAAATACATACGTACATACATAAATAAAAGAAAAGAAAAGAAATTCTGGTTCAAATAAAACAGAGACAACATGAGACAGTGGAGGAAAACTGATGACCTCTGGAGATCGATCCCAGTGTTCTGATCGATTTTTTTTTTCTCTTTCTACAGTAAGTACTATAGCTTTTTATAGTAACACTGGTGGAGCCTACTGGAGGCTTCAGGTCATTGCCTTGTTCCACAAATGCCACCTCTATGGAAGCACTGTGAAAGAAATTCAAATACAAGGATGAATAAACATTCACTCACAGATTATTACTCTTGATGTTTAAAGGTTACCAGGGGAGATTTAATATATCAGAGAGATCTGGGAAGATTCCCCTATGAAGTGACACTTGAGCTGACTTGTAGGAGGATGTACGAGGTTGTATCAGAAAGAAGAGCATTCAAGGCAGTGAGGACAACAGGGGCAAAGGACCCATGGAGGGAGGAAGTGTGTCAGATGCAAGGAGTAGAACAAAGTCAGCGGAGCTGGAAGCATGAAGCAGAAGGGGACCTGGTTCAAAAGTAAGAATTGGGAGAAAGCGAGGAGGTAGACCACCCTGGGACTGGCAGAGACCAAGAACACCATTAAATGATTTTAATAGGTGAGTGAACTGACATGGTCTACCTTTTGAAAGAATCTTCTAGCTGCTGGAAAATAGATCCAAGGACGCCAAAGTGAATGTACATTAATTATTTAAGATTTGAAGGAGTCTAGGCAAGAAGTAATGATGATTCTGCCCCTCACAGTGTTGGCAGTAGAACTTTTGGCAACGACAGAAATCTCCTAATCCATACTGCCTCATGTAGTAGCCACTATCTACAAGTGGCCATTCAATACTTAAATGTGGCTGGAGAAACTGAGGAACTGAATTTTATTTAATATTAATTTTTTCAAATTTACATTTAAAAAGTCACATAAAAAAAGCCACATGTAGCTAGTGGCAAATGTATTGGACAGCACTGCTCTAGGGGATTGAAATCTAGTGTATTCAGTTATTCTAATACAGTGCAATATGTGTGGGATACTGTACTTTATTTTTTTATTTTATTATGTTATGTTAGTCACCATACATTACATCATTAGTTTTTGATGTAGTGTTCCACGATTCATTGTTTGTGTATAAGACCCAGTGCTCCATGCAGTACGTGCCCTCTTTAATATCCACCACCAGGCTGTACTTTAAAAGGGAGACATTTAAATGTTTAAAATAAAAGATAACTTGAGCAATGTAACCCAGCTACTATCTGGAAGAGTCAAGATTTTAACCAAATAACTTAGTCTCTAGACCCTATTTGCTCTCTTTTTTATTTTTGTTGCTCTGTCTTCCATAAGAGGTCGAAGGTCAAGTAAATTTGACCTTTTTCTACTTCTGATTCATTGACACAACCTTAGGATATCTGCAAATTGTGGTTTTCCCAGGGCAGTTTGGTTTTACACTACTTATCCCAGGATGATATTAATGGTGTCCCCTCACACTCTCAACAGTGTCCTGGTTTGGATGATAAATTATACGCCATCCTAGCCAACCTCTACTGAAGATGTCAGATTTATTGCACAAAATATATTTGAAAATATAAGTAGTGCAAGATGGAATACAGTCTCAAATTCCTTGGTGAAAGTTTCTACTAGAAAGTTTTAAAACATTGCAGAGAATAACATGAATTATATTTATCAAATAATAAACTGTAACAGTGTATGAAGTTGATGACTATTAAAACTATTGAGTAGTTAAGTTTTGTCAGGTTCACTTTAGTGATGTCAGTTAAATGTCTTTCATCAATTCTTATTTGCCTCACTTTTCCTGTAAATAACTTATTAACCACCCACTACTTCTTCTGTGACTGATTAAATGGTATAAACGTGGAGGAAAAACAACATGAATGACAGAAATGCTAAGAATCGTTTGAAATGTGAAAATATGTTTAATACAGAGGTTCTGTTTATGATTCCTACAAACATGCTTAAGGAAGCACACCAATAAATACTATCAATAACTAGGATCTGTAGAAATCCTTCATCTTCTTAATTCTTATTCTGTAGCCTATTTGTCAGGAGCTTAATAGAGGAAATGTAGTAGGTCAAACAAATCAAGAAAAGGGCAATGTACTGCTGCAAGACTTATCTAGTTGATGTGCCAGCACCAAACATGATCTGAAAATTGAGACAATGCAGAGCAGGAAGGTATAAAATACCGTAGGAAATAATAAAGTAAGAGACATAAAGTTCTGCCTCAGTTTCCCACGCTAACCCTATCTCTGTTCTTCATTGCTCCTGCCTGCATTCTGAATAGGGCTGACATTGTTCTAAGTGATGGAAAACATTATTCAGTGAATTCTTTTAATCTTTTTTATTCAAATGTCTTGCCTCAATTTGAGAGAAAGTTCAGTTTAGCAGTTACAAAGGAAAGGGTCATTATTATGGAGACATGGATACTTGAGGGGCTATAGCAATTCAGAGAACAGTTATATGTGATCCCAAATTATAACTATGGAGCAAAGAACCAAAGACAAAGGAGCAGTGAACAATTTAATCTACACTTTTGTGGTGCGCCTCGGTGGCTCAGTCGGTTAAGCATCTGCTTTCAGCTCAGGTCATGATCTTGGGGTCCTGGGATCAAGCTCAGGTCATGATCTTGGGGTCCTGGGATCAAGCTCAAGTCATGATCCTGGGGTCGTGGGATCAAGCTCAAGTCATGATCCTGGGGTCCTGGGATCAAGCTCAGGTCATGATCCTGGGGTCCTGGGATTGAGCCCTGGAGCCCTGTATGGGGCTCCCTGATCATCGGGGAGTCTGCTTCTCCCTCTCCCTCTCCAATTGCTTCTCTGTCTCAAATAAATAAATAAAATCTTTAAAAAAAAAATCTACACTCGTGTCCCCTGGACACAGGATATAACTATGGGATAAAGGGCTTTTGTCAAATGAAGAATACTTTTCGAGGTAGCTCCCAGAATAAAACTTGTTTTCCCACAATACTCCAAACATGTACTTCCTACACAGGCACACCATACACACATGCACACACAGTTTGTTGGTTCAGAGGAATCATTTCCTGTGTTTTCATGGATTTTTGCATAAACAAACAGGAGTGGAACCAACTCTTACAGAACATAGGTTAAGGAAAATCTTAATTCAGATCTGACTTGCTTTGGATGAAATGCAGTATAATGTACATTGGATTATAATGTGTAAATTCTCTTCTCTCACACCGGCTTTGGTATGAATGAGTGTGAATTGCAGACTGATGTGAGCCACAAAATAGGATCAGCACATCACACATAACCAAGGACAAAGGAAGGAAATCTTAGAACCAGATCAGGGATTACCCTGTTACTCATGGCTGTGGCTTTTTCCAATGTCCTAGGAAGTGAGATGGGAAATTACCACCAAATCTACCATTGGTGACAGCTCTAAATTATTGGTAATAGATGTGCACTTAAATTAATATTTTGGGTGTTCAGAGGTGACTTTGACATGATCCTGTGCATGCAGATGATGAGTTGTAAGGAGCCAGTAGTAGGCTGAGGTGTTCAGTCTCTGTCAACCTCCCTCAAGATTCAGACCATGATTTTTCTGTCACCCAACACTTACCTGTGCCTTCTAGCTATAGTGCCCGTTTTGGGATGAGATTTTCCGAATTTCCTTAGTGGAGTTTTAGAGACTACAAATCAACTTCTGTTACCCGTACTGTTACTGATACTGCTTGTGATCAGTTTCTCATTTACAGTTTGGAATTTTTTTTTTCGTTTTGACTCGATGTGACCCTTTGAAGTTTGGTGCTCAGGTTTCTTGTGAAATGTGTCCCACAGATGATTCTGTTATTTTATATTATTTATGCTTTCTTTGTAAGGATGCTTTCTTCAGACACTTGGGGCAGATAAGCAACACCTCCTGTAGAACGGGTTTCCGAGCTGTGCTCATTGCTATTGCAGTGTGCAAACATACACAAAGAAAAGTGGGGAAAAGGGGCAATCTAACATCACACTTGAGACGACTAATTTCAGAGAAAAAAATGCTCCTGAAAAGTTAATGAAGAAACTTCTTATATCTATCAGCATAGTATGAATCAATGGAAAATCAAAATAATCTGGGCTCTGTTTTTTTCTTTTTGAATCATTGGGTGATAGACTATAACAAGAGCACATGTAAATACAATTAAAGGCAGAAGTGATTCATTGCAAGAAGATCGATGCAAAAATGTTATGGAAAGTCTCAGGGAAATGAGAGAACCTAATTAAAGATTCAAATAAGACTCTGAGCTGATCCTAAAGTATTGGGAGAATTTTGACAGCTCGATATAAAGTAGAGGAGCATTTCATGCGAAGAGAATAGCATCTCAGAGAGATGGGAAAGTACAGGTAATGTCAAGTTGTCAGGTTGCACAAAAGCATGGAGCTATATTACAGAAAAGATGGAATAAGAACTGCAAAGGTATACTGAGACCAGGGCATAGAAGTCCTTGAATTTTATGCCAATACATATGGATTTGTTTAGTAAATCACAGGAATCCTTTTATGGTGTTTGACTAGGACAACATATGCACTTTAGGATGGGGTAGTGACATGCAGAATGGATCAGAGTAGACAGAAAATGAAGATGGGCGGTCTGGATTAGAGATATGGAGGCCAGAACACACTGGTAAGAAGCAGTAGTCCCAAACATGATACAATCTCTTTTGATAACCCTAATGGGTCATAACATCCCAGGGCCTCAGTTTCACATTAGTAAATGAAGTTGACTAAATAAAGAATAATGGGAATGATGTGAACCCTGGTTATATAAGGGGGCAAGAGAGAAAGGGATAAAGAGCCACAATTGAGGCCAAAACCTGGGTGACTGGAAGAATAAAAGAATCATTAGTGAAAATAACAGGAAAAATCTGGGCTTTAGGAAGGATGGTAATATAATCTTGCCATGTCATAGATATAATTTGACTCTAAATTCTAATAGTTTTCCAATTTTATGCTAACTCGTCAATTAAATATAAGTCACAACCTTTGAATATATTTAACATGGTTCATACAAATATGAATTTTTGAAACACTCCATTTGTACAGTGACTGAACAATAACGGAATTGGAAAAACATCATATAAATGGCAGAAACAGAAAACAGCAATTTTAATGTTTTAAGAAAACACCTTTAAGTCATTATAAATTCAACATTTTGAGAAAATTGCAAATGAGTGCCAATAAAATATACCCTCTATTCTACAAAAGTAAAAGTTTGTTTATTTTGGAAGTCAGTTGTTTTCCATAAGAATGAGTTTGGGTGTGAAAAATGTAACTTTTTAAAAACTGTCTTGCTATGACCTTGGTTTTGTTTTTTCTGTATTTTTTGATTGTGTTAATTTTTTTCTTTGAATTTCACACAATAAGAAATTTTATCTTATGAAAAATAGTATGTCACCTCTGACACATTGATCAGCTTACTGTTCTCATGATTGTCATTAAAGACAGCTTTTTGAAGTATACAACTGCTCACAATTTTCAGAACACAGTCTCTGGTGAATTTTTGTAAATTCATTCTATTTAATTCCGACAATAACACTTTGAGGAGGTATGGACAGCTCCTTTTACAGATAAAGAGTATGATTTTGAGATGTTAGTTAATTGCCAAAGATCACTACATTCTTTATATGATTCAAAGGGCTGCTCAGCATCTACCACCCGAGAGGTTCACTGCCATTGGTGCCCGAAGCTCTTCTAAGGGATCCTCCTGTGTGGTGTAATATCACCAGGTAATGTTCCCGATGTCATGACAGAAATGGCCACTGTATAAATAACTATGTCCTTCCTATGGAGGAGAAATCTGTGTACATCTCTGAATCTACTGGGGAAGAAGTGGCCCAATTTGAATCATCTCTTGCAAAATACTCTAGACAATGGCGTTAGTAACACCATGATCCTGGAACAAGAAAGGAGCAGTGAATATCAACCATCATTACTTTTCAAAATTTAAAATATGTCTATTATGCACCTGATATGGGAATTATGTGAGAGAAACTGGAGGAATCTTTGATTGGCTATAGTGGGATTTGCTATTCAATTGATTTGAGACCCAAGCATGTAGGTCTAACTTAAAATCTGATATCAACTGATTGTGTTTCCCTGAAGCATCACTTAACCTTCCAATTTTAGTATATGTGCTGCCGAAGCGAGCACATCACTTAACCTTCCAGAGCCTCAGTTTCCTAAATAGTAAAACAAAGGCTTGAATCAGCTGATGGCTGGGAATCAATTTTCCGTGGGTCTGCAACTCTTCCTCACATCTTGTGAGCAAAGACACTGACAGCCTTTGTTCCAGACTGTCTTTCCAATTCTGATTGTATAACAAATAGCCTTGGAAGGCAGAACAGTGTCTCCCTCCAGAAGAATGGCCAGGTGGGCTTATTGCACATTAATAGTTTTTGGGTTCCCTAAACTCATGGCTTCACTCCTTTAGCTCAACCTACTGTGTAAACAGGTGTCACCTGGCCTTCTTTGTGTTGTTCTGAGGGAGCTAGGGCTCCCTGAACTGGCACAAGTTCACTATTGCTCTCCCTGGGAGTAATGAAATCCTTTGTCTCTGACCCAGGAGTCTTCTTGTGTTTGCCAGCATCCATAAAACTGTGACTGACTAAACAGTTAGCTTGTAGGTACATTACATTCCCAGACCCTTCACAGTTCTTAAACATTGAGAGGTACAGTCTTCTTTAAGTCTTGCGAGACTCTATTTGCCCACAGTCCTCAAATTTCCATAACTGGACTGTCTAACCACTGCCTTCAGCTCAACTAGTTAAATCCTGACCTTTGCTGATATAATTTAATTAGCTCCTTTTCAGTCAGTCTGCATCACTGACCTTCCAACATCCCTGGTCTGAGAACTTGTGCTGAAGTTCTAACAAGGTGAAGGTTAAGACCATTTGAGAACTGGTGTAGTGAAAAGATCATGGTGCCCTCTGCATGTGTAATTCAAAATAAAAACCATACTCATCAGCAAAGGAAGTGTATAAAGCTGATTACTGACTATGCATTTTCCTCCACCTAAAGTCGGGCATAGTCCACCTGTTGAATAACTGTTTTACTACTCTGGAATAAATTCTAAACCCTGAACCCTAAGTCTGAGCTACTACTTACTTCCTTCTTGCCCACATCTATGTTGTGTCTCCCCCCTAGCTCCCTGCCTCTGTTCCCTCACACTACTAAGTCCAGCTGCCTCTCTTCTCCCAACTTAATCTGATATCAATAGCTCACCTTGTGCCACTGGCTGAATGTCTTCCCCCTGCTCACCTTAACTGGGACCATTCCATTGCACCAGCAATGCTGAGCTCACTGACTGACACAACACACATTTCTCTGAGATAATGAATGATTCAAGGCTCAACTATCTAAGGAAAGAGGTGCATGCCAGGAGCCTCATTTTAATCAGAAAAGTAGGTTATGTTCATTTCCAATTATACTGTTAAGTGAATATCATTAGGCACTTAATTATGTATTACCACTGGTATACTGAAAAAGAAAGGGGTGGGGGCAGAGAAACTGAATCCAGATTGTGAGGGCCTTGGATTGGATCAGTGAAGAGCGCGGAGTTCCCTGAAAGCTGTCAGGAGTCCTCCTCACCCATGACTTGCTAGGCCACCGCAGAGATTAGAATTGCATTTTAAAATATTAGATCTGGTGGCTGTAGAGCATACATACAAAGGTAGAGATCTGGGTCTGCAAGAGCAGTCACAGTTTAATAAAATTCTCTGTGAGAGAGATTAGAGCTGAACAAAGCCAATGCTAGTAGAAATGGAAAGTAAAAGATTCCAGAGACATTTTGGAAAATCAGGGGAATCAGGGAAAGGGAAGCATCAATAATGATGTAGGGGTACTAATTTGGGTGACGGATACTGTTGATTATGGTGAACAAAGAGATTTTGCAGAGATCAGAGCCACTGTAAACACCCTATTGTATAAGGTATCATCATAATTATTATCGTACAGTGCTGTATTAATAGCTCTTTGGGTCTAGAGCTTGAGTTATGGGCCTCTTCTTGTATTTGAAAGAAACTACACCCCAACTAGTCCAGATAAATATTGCCTATCCTACTTTAAGACCCTCCGGGGATGAGCCACTATAACAAGCCCAAGAAAGCCCCTCTTCCTAGCACAAAGTATCTTTTCCAGATGTCTGATCCATAGCCTCATCCCCTCTCTATGTTACGGAGAACAATTTGGGCAATTTTTAAAGGGAATTATGAGATTCTGGTATAAGAGAATCATGGTTCTTAGAGTTTTTTTAAATTCAAATGTGGGGGAAAAGTAAGTCTTCTGTTTGATCGCAAAAGCTATAAAGATATAAAGAGAGAAAGGTCTATCCTAGCATTGGAATACAGTCTGTTTTCACTGGAAACCTGAGACGACTTTAATCATCTACATTTCAGTCTCGGCCAATATCTCAGAAAGCTGTAAGTATTGTGAATGCTCTCACACTAACACAAAACCTTTGCAGAAATTTCCCCAGGATACACAGACACATTTTCTCTCTGTCTCTGTCTCTCTCACACGCATACAAATTGTCTTTAATTCTTAAATCTCCTTCCCTATAGACAGGATAAGTATTTTAACTAATGTAGTATTGTTCATGCTAAAAATGTTTTACCCATTAAAAAGATACTCACTTGTAATGGGTTAGTTCAATCAATACTTATACACTGCAAATTTAGGGGGAAATTTGGGAAATACAAACAATTAGACAAGAGGAGAGAGCACTGTGTCTTTGTTCTTTCTGAGAAATCAGAGTCTAACTAAAGAAATACAGAGCACTGCCAGTCAACACACTTTGAAATATGAACACAGCATCATTCAGAGAGATCACTCACAAACCCTTCCAATTGAATTTGTGCTGTCATTAGAACATGGAGTACTTTTATAATTTAAAAATAATTTTTTAAAAAAGGATTTTAAATTTAGAAAAAAAAAAAAACCTTTAAACTTAAAAAAAAAAAATCTCCTTTATCTATCACTTTCATGGTTAAATGGCCATCCAGTTTGACATTACCTTTATTGAGAATAATAAGTCTCAATAGCACTTCTATTATCCAGTCTACTGTGAGTATGTGGCACTTAAGTTGAAGGAAGATTATTTCCTTTTTATCTTTTCTGGAACACCAAAGGAAAGCCTCAGACATTGTCACATTTCATTTGCAGGTAAACCTGTATTCATCTTAGGTTAACTGGTTACCACTACTCACTTTCACCTAACGTTTCCATATTTTTTCTTATAGAGCAATGTCTACTTTTATTTCGGAATGTATCATTTGTGACTATTTGACTTTTCATGGCTCATGGATTCCTAATGAATATCCAAATTGTATTTGCATTATCCAGTATACAGTCTTTTCAAAATGGCAAGAGTTTCATTTTATATGTGTGGCTTGATGCCCTTTCTTATATATTGGTAGGGAATGTCTCCTTGGCTTATTCATGAAGAAATAAATGATGGTGGTACTTGCAAGCATTTACACTTGATATTTTTTTCAGCTTCTTCTAATCAAGAGTTTTTACTACTCTATGAGTTAGAAGAATATATGGTGGGTAGCAGACTCCTCACATTTCTGTTCCACATATTTTTGTCATGCTCACACAACAATATCTGAATATGGTTCTCTCAAAAAAAATTCTGAAAAATTTAGCAGAGACACATACCATTCTCTAGATAAGGAAATACAGTACAGAAATTCCTGCTTACATAAAACTTGTTAGAGTGGAATACAGGGATAACCAAAAAGGATAAGTGTATCATTCATATTCTTTCTAGATGTTCTGAAGACTTAAGCAGTCTAGTACCATGGGAACCATTAATAGAAACATAGACTAGAAAGGTAATAATAGTCAATCATTAAAAGATACCAAGAAAGGAAAATCAAGTATTTAAGTCACAGCTCCAAAAAAATGTGTAGTATTTCTAAATTTTAAATGACATTCACTAAGTACTAACACTTTTGTGGGCAGAGAGTGTAAATTACACAACATGAGAGGTACATTTTTACACTAACACTTAGTCCTTTACTCCTAAAACAGATTATCCACAGAATTTATTTACCTAGACATGAGCTGCTGACTTCACCTGCCAATGTCTGTTTTCATATTCCCAGATTTAAATTTGTGAAAACCTATATACAGGGAAGAATGAAGTACTGGGTATTTAATCATAGTTTCTCAATGAATTCCCTATAATAATCCTCTGGAGCCTAGCAAGATGCATTGATGATGGGGTCTTTGTTTGGTGTGTGGTGTATAGTGGTGTGTGTGTGTATTGAATCAAATGTTTAAAATTTGAGCCGCATAGTTTTTTAATGAATAAAAAAACTGAATTTGCATTGATGACTTTTTTTGCATTGCCCTTTAGATTATATTTTCTCCTTCTATTCAGTAGGAAAAAGATTTTTTGTTTCACTGACTCAATCCTCTTTACTTCTCTCAGTTTCTCATTTCCTTGCGGGAATGGGAGTGGGAGGGAGTTGCTGGTATTTTCCATCGCTGCCCAAGGCCTGAGAGGGAAAGCAATACCAGAATGACTTGCCTCTATTCTTCCTCATTTATCCTACTCAGAGCATAACAAAATCAAATCTTAATAGTAAGTACTTACCTTGTGCTAAACAGATCAATCTTTTTCCATTAGATTTGGAAACATGAGACATGAACTCAACAGTAATTGATTTCAAAGTCATGTGGCACAACAGCCACTATAGTATTTTTCCTATGATCGTCTCAATCAATAGGCCTAGCCGCTTAACAAAAATAATTACATCAACATATCTGCTTTCCTGACACCATTTTGTTCTTAGGTGTTAGAAAGAGTCTGGTATTAGAAGAAATCCAATAAGTTAGAAGCAAGAAGGCTGAGACCGGGTAACTAAGTGCTTGCACCTCCTGGGCTTCAATGATACTGATTCCCTCATTTTCTCAATCTTTTCACAGCTCACAGCACAGTCCGTCAGTCTTACAAGCAGTTCTAATAGTTCCTGGATTTGGAGTTTGATGCAGGCTTTGTATGAGCAGATGCTTATATAAAAGCTAAAATAGGCAGGTATTAAAAGGATTAAGTGATTCAGTAGAGTATCTCAGCCAGCCATAATTCAAGACACAATAGTTCAAATCTTTCATTGCTGTTTTCTTTGATAAAATGTAGGTTTTACCCTTTTGGGAAGTCTTTTTCTACAATGTCAGCAGCAACTCCAGACCTGTCAACTCAACAATACTTTACAACTAATGCCTTTCACAATGTCTGAGGTAGAGAAAGGAATAGCAATAATACCACCTAGGATTCTGTGAGATTGGAAATGCAGTGGCATACATTGGCTACTTATTTTGTGTATGGAAATAGGTGAGTCAGCAATGACATGAGGGGAAAAAAAAAATACCTGTGGTAGAAAATCAAGTCACTGGAAAGAATAAAGGTATTCAATCAGGGGATGTCTAAGACTAGTACATGCCATGTCTGAATTAAAACGATCAACTATTACACGTCATTTTAGTGCTTATCTCCAGAGTTCTCAAAGACTAATTTTTGTTTGCATCAAGGCAGAAAATATTAGTCACTGAATGGTTGAGAATCAGTGTGGATTTTTGACATTTGTTTATACCGTTTACTTACTCATTTTTAGATATTTATTTCTTCTGTTAACCTCACAGGATGCCAATATCAATTGACTTCAACTCTGTGTCTTTCATTATGTAAATCCTTGAACTGCTATTTCTTTTGCCCATATCAAACATAATTTTATTGACCAAAGGAAGGTTATTTGATATAGCTCTGAGAATTCCTTCATCACTGAGATCTAATTATGCACCATCCACTCATTTAAGAGGCATTTATTGAGTGCCTATTATCTTCAACTACTGTGTTAGATACAACAGTGGGCAAACAGATAGCGTCTCTTCCAAGAAGTGGCAAAAATCATTTAGAACGGAAAAATAAATGTGCAATAAAACC
This sequence comes from Zalophus californianus, assembly GCF_009762305.2. Taxonomy (NCBI): domain Eukaryota; kingdom Metazoa; phylum Chordata; class Mammalia; order Carnivora; family Otariidae; genus Zalophus; species Zalophus californianus. Next base: position 50,293,613 of record NC_045597.1, read on the forward strand.
TGATAGGAGAAATGATTTGAAGACAGAATGAATGTTCTAGTTCTAGTGGTGAGAAACAGCAGGGAAGGAGGAGAAAGCAATTTGATTTAGTCATTAAAGTGGAAGTAATATTTGGCCCAATATGAATGAACTTGTCCATAGATTAGCTGAGATATGTTATATGATCTGTAAATTTCCAGAAGGGCTCCTATCTAAGTATATATATTTCTTATACAATGCCTATGCATTTCAAATTTTAATAAAAAAAATTTACAGTGGTTAAAACAAATTCTTTTTTTCCCTGTACCTTTATTTATTTTTTAAATAATTTTTATTATGTTAATCACCATACATTACATCATTTGTTTTTGATGTAGTGTTCCATGATTCATTGTTTGTGCATAACACCCAGTGCTCCACGCAGAATGTGCCCTCTTTAATACCCATCACCAGGCTAACCCATCCCCCCACCCCCCTCCCCTCTAGAACCCTCAGTTTGTTTTTCAGAGTCCATCGTCTCTCATGGTTCGTCTCCCCCTCCGACTTACTCCCCTTCATTCTTCCCCTCCTGCTATCTTCTTTTTTTTTCTTAACATATATTGCATTATTTGTTTCAGAAGTACAGATCCGTGATTCATCAGTCTTGTACAATTCACAGGGCTCACCATAGCACATACCCTCCCCAATGTCTATCACCCAGCCACCCAATCCCTCCCACCCCCCAACACTCCAGCAACCCTCAGTTTGTTTCCTGAGATTAAGAATTCCTCATATCAGTGAGGTCATATGATACACGTCTTTCTCTGATTGACTTATTTCACTCAGCATAACACCATCCAGTTCCATCCATGTCGTTGCAAATGGCAAGATCTCATTCCTTTTGATGGCTGCATAATATTCCATTGTGTATATATACCACCTCTTCTTTATCCATTCATCTGTCGATGGACATCTTGGCTCTTTCCACAGTTTGGCTATTGTGGACATTGCAAAACAAATTCTCTTTTAAAATGCAGAATCATCTAGAAGAATAACAGATTAATACTGATAGTTATTTGCCTCTCCACTAAATTATCTTGGGATTATTTAATGACAGTCATTGGAAATGAAAGCATGATTTTTAATGGGGACCAACACAGCATTGCTTGGGAGATCTTACAAACCGACTTCATGGAGAACAGCTTAGGGCAGAAAGACGTGCAGAATGAGGAGCTGTTGCCCCAGGGAGAAACTTTTCCTGCTTGTATAGTTACACGCTCACTAGTCAAGGTTATGCTAACAAAGGTGTGAATAAGATTTATTGTTAGACTTTATTCAAGAATGACACAGGGATTGATTTTAGATAATTTCCCCAGAAGCGTAACTCTAGAAAAGAACATGTGTAGATAGATAATAGCTAGATACACAGAAACATTTCTATGAGATTATTGGCAAAATTATTCTCATTGTCAAGTAAAGAAAAGGGTATAGTGGATATGTGACTAAGGTAGGACAGTAAATAAATGAAAGATTAGTAGGGACCTGTTTTTCCTAATAATGTTTCACTTCATAATAATGAAAACTTTCATCTTTTAATAGTGTCCGCTTTCTTCCCTGCTCTTCTTTCTTTCAATGTTCTCTGTTTCCTTCATCTCCTTTGGTGTTTACCAAACATATTATAATAATAGCCAAACTGTGGGAAGAGCTGAGATGTCCTAAAACAGATGAATGGATAAATAAGATGTGTTTCACATATACAATGGAATATTACTCAGCCATCAGAAAGGATGAATACCTACCATTTTTCATCAACATGGATGGAACTGGAGGGTATTATGCTAAGTGAAATAAGTCAAAATACAATGAGCTGAATATGAGATAATATAAAATGTTTAAATAAAATAGTTTCTTTAACACCTTATGGAACACTTTGTTGTGCGGGTTGTATGGAATGTTTTTTATTAGACTTCAGTTTTAGAGCAGTTTGAATTCAGAATTATTTCTAAAAAATAATTTTCAATTTAGAGATGGCTAAATATGGGATATTTCTAAATTTTGAATGTGTCAATGGTCAAATTATTAATAATGAGTTTATAACAAAATTAAATATATATGAAGCTTGAAATTATGCATTATCATATTGTTGATGTTTTTCTTTTTCCTTTTTTTTTTTTTGGTATGTTGAAATATTTGCAATGTTCTTTTACAATGGAAAACAAAGATTTGGAAGGTCGGATTCCAATAATTAATACTCCTAATTCAGAGATTGTGTGGGCCAATAACAACGTGATGTGCTAATTTTTTTAAGCTTTTATTTATTTATTTGACAGAGAGAGATAAAGCAAGAGAAGGAACACAAGCAGGGGGAGTGGGAGAGGGAGAAGCAGGCTTCCCGCTGAGCGGGGAGCCCGATGCTGGGCTCGATCCCAGGGCCCTGGGATTATGATCTGAGCCAAAGGCAGACGCTTAACGACTGAGCCACCCAGGTGCCCCAGATTTTATTTCACTTTAAAGATCACAACTACTCATATGTGGAACATAATTAATAGTACAGAGGACAATAAGGGTAGGGGGGAAAAACTGAATGGGAAGAAATCAGAGAGGGAGACAAACCATACGAGACTCTTGACTCCAGGAAACAAACTGAGGGTTGCGGAAAGGGAGGTGGTTGGGGGATAGGGTAACTGGGTGACGGTCATTAAGGAGGGCACGTGATGTGATGAGCACTGGGTATTATACCGAACTGATGAATCACGGAACATTGTATCAAAAACCAATGATGTACTATACCTTGGCTAATTGAATTTAAATAATAAAAATAAAAAATAAAAAATCACTGACGACTTAATGAAAGATATGCACTTAACACAATTAGAAATAAAATAGTTTCTTTAACACCTTATGGAATAGTTTGTTGTGTGGGTTGTATGGAATGCTTTTTATTAGACTTCAGTTTTTAGAGCAGTTTGAATTCAGGATTATTTCTAAAAAATAATTTTTAAAAGTTCTTTTTCAAAAGAATTTTGCTTAGCATTTAATTATTCAATAGATTAAGGTCAATGTCCAAGAAAGTATTAGCTCGAAATCTACTCCTAAAAAAATTATGAAGTTTATAATGTAAATATTTACCACTGAATGTGTAAGACAAAGATAAAGAATTCTGCATTTGTAGCATTATTTTCTCCTCAGTGTATGTATATGATAAATCTACATTTAGATAAAACTCTATTTCTATATTTAGAAAAAACCTAAATGTTTCTCAAATGTTTAGGTAAATCTCGAAAGTTCTGTTATGTCTGAGAGTTATTTTTTAGAATTAGAAGTAATATAAGAAATTGCTAAAAAAATATTTTGACCTCAGAGTTTTTAATATACATTTTGAAACTAGGTGTTGTGTCTTATTTAGAAATTTCATTTTATGTTTAATTCTAATCTTTAAGGATATTCTCTCTCACAAAAAGCATTTTCTTTATTTTGGATTATGATCTGCAGAATTTCCCTACATCTTTTTTTGCAAATGGCAAGATTTTTATTAATGACAATTATGTTTATGGTAACACAAAGTACAGAAAAAAAACCTACGTGCAGCATAAGATTAGGCTATATACTATATTCTTTTGTGTTCTTTCAGTGACAAGATTGGTAATGGGTCCATACTTTTTCTAATAGACATGGGAATAGGTACTAATGATGCACTGAGTTCTCTATGATTGGATCAGGGTTGTAAAAAAAATAATAAACCATTTATTCTAGCTTAATGCATTTCTATTTCCATAATCATTTAAATTATGCATGGCAGAAACAAATGTTTTATCTAAGGAATCTAATGTACTTAAAGAATATCTTTAGCTTGAAGAAGATTATTTACAGGTTCAAACTTACACTTTTATATGTTATCTCCACTCTTGGAATGAGAATAAAGGGTTTTCACAGTCAAGGGCATTGAACAATTTTTTTTGTCTAGTTTTTTTTTCTTTTGATACATATTTTCCAGTTTTAGTTTTCTGTTCATAGTTTTAATTGACATTTCATGTTATTTAAATTTTCTTACTGAAGGGCATTTGAGAGTAAGGTTAAAAGTACTGGAATTTTGGTCAATAATACTTATTGTGTATCCACAGTATACAGTGAGTACATGAGTCTGTAATAAGAAACTGAAGAAATAAAACGGACAATTCCATCTCTTTGAGAAGCACCATTTTTATCCATACAGCTACATCTCACTTTGAAAGGAGATAGACATCTTAAAAGCCCCATGCAAAACAAGCTGTAAACAGAGCTGCAGGTTTAAATGCATAAGAGTTCATTATTAAAAGAGATCCCACAGCCAATTAAAAGTTAGGTTATTTTATTAACCTTATTTAGCTTAGAGATCCTTTATATATAGTTACTGATGGGGATATAAGAATACTTTGAGGTAGCAGTATAAGGTCAAGTTCATAAAAAATGGTTCCATGGAGAAGCAATTGAGATTACTGAAAAAAAGAACTGATTATCCAATGGAGAGCAATAAGAAACACATTACAGAAAAATTTTCTTAATTTGTCTGGTAGAACACATCTCATAAGCTCTTGTTTTGTTTTGTTTTCTTTTCTCTTATTGGCACTTGGGTGTTTGAATGACCTACTCTTGGAAGTCAGAAAATCTTGGCCCTACGAGGATTTTGTTTGGCATGAATAGCATTCTTAAAATTTTAATAACTTTATATGGGGCAGAGAGTCCCCGGTTTACCTAGTTCCTAGGCACTAAGCTGTCTTACATTTCAGACTGAGGATATTTAGGTTCACTGTCCCTGATTATAACCCTTATATTAGTTGAGAGCCTACTATGTGCAATAATGCTATAGAAGAGGGACATAGTTCTTACCTTCATATGGAGTTTACAGTCTGTTAGTGGAATAGATAGTAAATAAATAATTACATAATTAAATTGAACTGATGTTAAATACCTCAAAGGAAATTACACATGAAATTAGAAGTTTAACAATAGGATTTAAATGAGAAAAGTGATAGTTAAGCTAAAACTTGAAGAATTAGTAAATCCGAGGAAGAGCTAGCTACGCACTGTGCCCATTTCCTAATGAGGAAAATGAGGTCTGGAGAGACTAAGTGACATTCATGACCAATTAATAGAGGAAGAAAATTCAGGTCTCCTGGCTCCCAGGATGACATTCTTTTCACTGTCAAGTGTTTTTAACATCCATTTAAAATGATCCGATCCTATAAATGCAATGATTTTGTATACTAAAGCTTGCAGATGTATGAACTACTTCAAAAAAATTAAATAAGCAGAGATAATTTGATTGCCTTTCACTGTTTTATTGGGTCTTCTCTAATTGTCACAGCTAAAGACCACAGTAAAAAATAATGAGACAATTCATTAATTAGGATCAGTTTTTACCTCCTTTAACTAGTTAAATCATTTATGAAAGATGTACTTTTATTATACCTGAAGTAAAAGGGCATATTGTGTATAATGTTTCCTTTTTATAAAAAAAAAACTAAGAAAATTTTAACTTGGACACAGAAAGTAAAACATTCCCATGCCCAAACCAGAAACAATATGAAGGTTGTGTTTCAGTGATCATATGATCTATTACTTGGATAGAACTCTAATTAATAAACATGTCAATTTTTCTTTGCTGTGGTTTTTGGATATGATTTTCATTTTGCTTTAAAACATGTGATTACATGCCACAGGCTTGACCTAAAGAATTCAAAATCTCTAGTCTTCCTATGTGTACTTGGAATGCACATGATCACTCATAGACACTCTGGTAATAATTATTAGTGTCAGATTTCCCAAGGGCAGTTTTTCTAGTCTTGGGCTCCTGTTCCTGCCCTGAGAATTCTGTAAACCATTCAAAGGGCATCTTTAAATCAGTGAACCACAAAGAATAACTTTTAAAATCTTGTGATTTTTACACAAGTTCATCTAACCTGGGAAATAACAAAGTCAATTTCTTTACCCCAGTACTATGCCTGCTCCCCTGATTCAGGCAAATAGTAGACAGAGATTCTAAAAGGTAAATGCATCCAAATCTACTCAATGTCCTACTTAACAAATACGGGATAGATGGGAGTAGACAGTAAAATAAAAAAATAAAAAAAACTTAATGTGTATACCACTTTTACTAGGTTTAATTTTTGATACAAAATGTATGTTAACGAATTTAAACTTCATACCAACCCTATAGGGGAAATATTATTAACCTCATGTTATAGATGAGAAAACCAATGCACAAAGAACTTAATAAATTAGCCCCAGTCCTATAGATTCTGAAGAATTAGAACTCCGGCAGATGATTCCATAACCGCTGTCCACTGTACCCATAGAAGGTATTTGTGGAATCAGCGTGCATTCAGATCTGGATCTCTAAGATTTACCAGTTGTGAGACCTTGGAAAATCTAATTATCGTCTCTGAAAATCAATTTCTTTGTCTGTAAAATGAGAATAATAATACTACCCACCTCATAGGGTTACTGGGAGGATAAATTGTGATAGTCTGTGTAAAACCCCTTAGCAGAGTGTCTGATAGCACAGAGAACCCTCTAAGTATTTAACTCCCATAATCACTGTTGTTATGTTCTGATAGGCTGGGGAATGTCCTTATCAGCTCTCTGCCCACTCATGCGAAGAAAGATAGCTAGATGTCCTCCAGGAGACCTTGGTGTAAACAGTGACCAGAATCCGAAGTAGCCTCTGTTTTAAATATCCTTAAATTGAAGTCACAAAACATAAAATCATTCTGAGCAACATCAAATTAAACAAATAAATAAAAAACACTTCCATTGATTGACTTGATAGAATTTCCAGTTGTAAAGGGGATTCTCTGACAGGTGAAACCAGTTACTGATTCATCTCCTTGCCTCAAGTCTCCTTTTCTCTCTACCGTGAACAAAGAGTTATTGTTCTAAAGGAAAAAATTTAAAAATAGAATTATCGTATGATCCAGTAATTCCACTACCGGGTATTTACTCAAAGAAAATGAAAACACTAATTTTGAAAAGATATATGCACCCCTATGTTTATTGCAGCCTTATTTACAACAGCCAAGATATGAAAACAACACAAATGTCCATCAATAGATGAACAGATACACACACACACACACACACACACACACACACACACACACAATGGAATGTTACTCAGCCATAAAAAGAATATCTTGCCATTTGTTACAACATGGATAGACCTAGAGGATATAACGTTAAGTGAAATAAGTCAGAGAAAGACAAATGCCATATAATTTCACTCATACGTGGAATTTAAGAAACAAAACAGATGAACAAATAAAGGAAAAAAAAAAAAAAGAAACAAAAAACCTGACTATTAAATACGGATAACTGGTGGTGCTAGAGGGGAGCTGGGTGGGGGGAATGGGTCAAAAACATAAGGGGATTAAAAGTATACTTATTTTGAGAACTGAGAAATGTACAGAATTGTTGAATCATATTGTACACCTGAAACTATATAACACTGTCTGTTAATTATACTTGAATAAAACCAAAAATAATTATCTTTATGAGAGACAGTCTCATTATCCTTGTTGCTGGCTCTTATTTCTTACATGGTTTGGCTCTTATTTCTTACATTCTTACTGTGATAAGGACAGTGAGAACACAGGGTATAGCAAGAGCAATCAAGAAGAAAAGCAGAGGTCAGAGGCTTATCATCAATGTGCCTTCGTTCCAATCACTGTGGAGGATCAAGGGGGTATAATAGCACAAAATGAAGAACAACTGATTCTCCTAGCTTAGAAGAAAGAACAAACAGATGGCGATGCCAATATGGGAAACAGAATGACAAGAGAAAGAGAAGATGGGGAGTAATGCAATTTATCTCGTGTATGTTGAGAGTCTAATCTCAGAATAAAGTGTCAAAGCTGAAGATTAAGATTGAGGGTTACCAACTATATGTAGACATCACAGTCAACGGAGTGGATAAAACTTCTTGGGAGAGAGCCCATCAGTTCTCACTCTAGAATCCTGTACTGTATACGTTTAATGTTCATTTATTAAATGGAGTAATTATTCCAATCCCATCTTTTGGAACCCATCTTATTTGACTCACGTAGAAAGCAAAGGAAAAAGAAAGGATCCCAACCATTGCACACTATCAACAACCAGAATATCAAAGCAAAGTTTACAGTAATTATCCTTTGCCAACTTCCATATACCATTTTGTCCTGGCCTTTTATAACTTCTCTTTTCATTAAGGGTAAATGATCATCGTGTTCCTTTTAACTTGGTTTTATCTATATATCAATTATAATTTATAGAAAGTGATGAGACACGGATGCAGTGTGCACTTCCCTGGTTTCAGAATCCCTCAGGACTGGTCTGTACTCCAAACCTTGGGAAAGGAAGGTGTATTACTGCTGAACTGATATTTCATTTATCCACAGTTTGACCTATGCCACAGCTTCATCTCATTCCTACAGATGCACTACCCTGACTTTTTTCCTCCTGGCATATAATCAATAGTAAGGGCATTATTCATGTTTTCCACACCTATGTGAAGTCAAAAGTTCCTAAGTTCACCACAAATCTGGGGAGCCCTCCTGCTGACCAGACCTGAACCCTATCCTCTGTTAAAATATTTAGTGTAAAGTTGATTTCTTAGTGCACCTCTGGTCCTACAGTATCAAAATAAGTTTTCTAAGACATGTTTTAAGTGAATTGCTCAAGAAATTTCTCCTTTGCTGTTGTATAGGCAAAATTGTTGTTAGTTCTTTAATCAATTTCGAAATAAGAGATAAGTGAGTAGGCTGTACAAAACCATCCAATCACTTTGTGAGGTTATCCCAATAAAAATAAAGAGCTGCAGTTTACACATTCTATAATTTGACTGGCCCTGAATTACAAAGGCCAATTCTTATCCTATAAATGCAAACTCACCGAGGGAATATCAATGGAAAACAATTACCAGGTGGATTTTTGTGCTCCGGTTCCGCAAAATAAAATACATTTAGTGTTTTCAAATCAATGCTGGAGGAAATGTCAAGACAGGGGTACACATTTACTCATTTTGCAGAGATGTCCAAAGCTATTAACTTTCTACACTTTAATTAGAAAAGCAATGCAAAACTATTCCATTGTTCAATTGTAGGAAATTCAAGGCATTTGGTATTGGGAAAGAGTTCTGAAATTGTGAAATCTTATAGATCCAAATATATTTTTAGTAAGATGGCAACAGTTACTAAAAAAGCATTTCTATTTTTATGGCTATAAGCTTGGTTCTTTAAGAATAAACCCTAGGCATACAAAGATAATGGATATTGAAAGAGGAAGGTAATTATGGGAAAAGTAGGATGCTTAGGCAGTTTTAAAAATGATACAATTTAAATTTCCTTACACAGTGAATGAAACCACTATGTTTTCATGTTAGTTTCAGGGTGGGAATTGCCATGGCTGCTAAAGTATTTCTTGAAGATCATTATTAACAGATTGTGAATTTTCCTGTTTGTTTGAATTTCATTTTGTTTTCTTTCATATGCAATTATTTAAGAATGAAACATTGTTCTGCTGTTCAGTCACACTGAGAGAATTAATATGCCATAGGCCTTAAGCCTGAGACACTTACAGTTACTGTGAATGCTCAGATATGAATATAGGGAAAGGGAACTAGAGTATTTTATGCCTCATGGTAATCCTCGTTCCTTTTTTAAAATTTTTCTACTCATATTGAGACTCACAGATAAGCAATGGAGATAAATGGAGAGCTAAAGGAGATGTGGTAAGAGAGAAAAGCAAGCAGAAGAAATCATGCTCTGAGACATCTGACACCTTTAGAAGTTCCTATGGAGAATCCCAGGTGCCACAGGGGAACACTGTTCTCCTTCCCACCAATTTCGAACGTGGTTTTCTGGATGTTTATTAAAATTCCTCATTTAACTGAGTGTTGAAAAACAGGTTATTGATTGCTCTATTTCTTTTTCCAGGAAAAATCTGATTCCTGACCTGAGACTGTGAGATGGAGCCAAGAAATCTCCAAATACATGTCCAGGAGGAGACCTGTGTGTCACCTTGAAGATAAATAAAAATATTCTGTTTAATTCATTCAAGTTCAAGTAGCTACTGAATTCTAGCTGTAGGCCATATATTGCGGGAGGACGGAGGTAAATATGACAGAGTTCCTGCCTTGTAAAAACTTATGCCAGAAATTCTGGTGGAATTGTAGATTCTGATACAAGTTATGCAGCTAGTGGAGTCCAAGGCTGAATTTCTAAGCTTACATTGTTTGCTCACTTTTATGGTCTGAGTACCTCAAGTTTAATGGGAACAGCATGGACTTTGGGGTTAGATGGTACTGATCAATTTACCAACCTCCTCTTAGCATCGCTTTTCTCATCCATGAAATAAAACTGCCATCTGTGGCACTCTCTGTAGGCTCTGCCCAGAATTTTTACCTTTCCTTCGTTTTAACTACGAAAGCCAAAATGGTTACTACAAAAAAGTAAATGGTACACAATAAAAGCATCATCATGTAAAGTTCTCCTTCACTCTTGTCACCCCTATGATCCTACTCTCTGGAGTTAACTCTGACAAACAGATTGGGGTGTAGCCTCTGGGCAGGTAAGAGCTGAAGAATACATCAACCCTGAAGAACTCTTCACTTATTAGAACTAAGTAGAATTCTTTCAAAGTAGAAAAAGAAAATACTTTATCAGTGGTCCATGTCTTCGAATGTAATAAGAGCATCACTACATACACATATGTGCTTATTGTTTAAAATAGGATTTTCCTTGTATTACTCAAATATGCCTCTCCAAAGAAAGCTTCCATCAGCCTCTGATGATGGATGGAGAGAGATCTATTTCAGTTTAAATAGTTTTTTTTTTAAGATTTTTCTTTATTTATTGAGAGAGAGAGAGAGAGAGAGAATGGTAGAGAGAGAGCATGAGAGGGAGAAAGGTCAGAGGGAGAAACAGATGCCCTGCTGGGCAGGGAGCCCGACGCGGGACTCGATCCCAGGGCTCCAGGATCATGCCCTGAGCCGAAGGCAGACGCGCAACCAAGTGAGCCACCCAGGCGCCCAGATCTAGTTCAGCTTAGTGTAGTTATAATACCTGGCTCCGAGAACAAGTAGACTAGATTCAGATTTCAACTCAATCACTTACTAAATATATGAATTTGGGGAAGTTCCCTAGGCTGTCTGTTTCTTAGTTTCCTTTTTACATAATGACTTAATCATAACACCTATTTCATAAAGTCATTGTGAATGTTAAACGATTTCATCCATGTAAAGCAACGGCCTAGGGGAAACACTCAATAAATGTTGGCAATTATTTTCTCTAATAAAATAGAATTGATAAAACTAACTGTGGCTAAATAAAAAATAAATTATTAACAAAGTTCCTTTCCTCCTCACCGATGCCATAAAAAAAAACTTCCAATTAAAAAAATATTAATACAATAAAACATGTTTAAAATATGTGTACAAACCAATATTTAAGTATATTTTCTCACATTCTGGAGAAGTCACACAAATTTAGTAACAAGGCAGCAAATGGAATATTTTCCCTCTGGGCTCTTACTACAGCTTTTTGATACATCTGCTTTCATTATTTAAATAAAGTTATAAATAAAGGGTTTTCTAATGCATGGGTAATGTGTCTATTTAAGTCATTAAAGTACTTTAGGTTCCTTATATCCTTTTGATGTGAAAAGTTTACTACACTATTTGATTTTTTTTCTTACTACTATACTTTTATCAGAGAGCTCTTTTTTCCCCTACACCAAATCAAGCAGCTGTCACACTTACTAACTCATGCAACCAATTATAAACTAAGCCAACAATATAATGACAGGAAATCAATCTAAAATTGTAGACAATATGGACATAATAATTTTGTGTCCTTGAACATGGAGAATCGTTTTTTAAGATAAGGGATTATTTAGTACTTATAGCTGAACAACAGTTGTAACTGTATTTGAAGATAAAAAATATCGTCCTATGTCCTCACGCTACAGTCACCTTTTACATCTTATAAATCTTTGTGCACATAAAGATAAAAACAATTGTTTTGATGGGTAAAGTAAAAAAAAAAGCTCTAGTTATTTCAATCTGGTGGTTCTCTGCATTTTAATAGCTGACAATAATTAAAATATAAAGCCAAACACCATTTTTCGTGTTACATTGCAACAGTATTTTTTACATACACAAAACCACAGAACCTGGGCAGCTGTGATTCAAATCCTAGACCTACCGCTTCCAAGCCACGTGAACTAGAAGCAGATTACCTGCTCACTCTCAGATTTTTTTTTAATATATAAAATGGAGATGACAATAGTATCTATTTGAGGGAAATTCATATAAAGTGTCTAATAGTGATAGAACATACTAAACATGCCATTTATATTTGCTACAATTACTATATCTGAATGTATACAGTTCCTTGAAGATAATATTACTGCTATTGTTTCTGTTGAAATGAACGATTTTCACTTAAATTGCTGATGATTTTGTATCTCAGTTTACTGCATCCTGAACTGATGTGCCCCAGCTTATGGTCAAGATTCATCAATGTCCATATAATTAATTACACTCCCAATCTTTGGGTCTTTAGTACTTATGATATTGAATTTTGAAAGTCATATTCTGAAATATTTTCTGCCAGAAAGCTCTGACCTGACTGCTGAAGTTCAAGCTTTATCTTTACAACAACCCTTGTTACACAAGACCTGAGTTCAGAAAGAACATCCCTTGGTAACGGATCATTGTGTTGGAAAATTCCACCACGGATACTCCGGTGAAGGAAGCTTTTGTCAGTATGGAAAGATAGACATAAAACATTGAAATGCACAGGAATCAGGACATTTTTCAGAGAAGTAAAGGTAATCCATACTGCATTAAAAATCACTAAAATAAAGATCAGAAGTCTTGGTAGTAGTACTTGGCTATTTATTACTTTAAATTACCTAAGCTCAATTTTTTTTTTTTTCCTTATAATATACCTACCCCATGGTTTGCTAAAGTCACCCGCAGGAAACGTGCTTCTAGAGTTCAAGAATGAAGTTGGGGCAACATTCTTGCCTTTTGCCTACCGATATGATAACAAGATCAATGTGTCAGTCCTTTGGGAGTCACTATGTCCCAAAAGAGTTAAAAACTAAAAACTTTTCAATGATTCTCATTGTTTTTGCCTGAAATCCAAATTTCTCTGGTCCCTCCTATTCCCACTCAAGTACACTGGATTTGTCTATTCATCCAATTTAAAGCGAATAAAGCATTTTCTTATCACAATGCATACATTTCCCCAATTTATATTTCCTTGATTTTTTTAAAATTTTATTTTATTATGTTAGTCACCATATGTTATATCATTAGTTTTTGATGTAGTGTTCCACGCTTCATTGTTTTTGTATAACACCCAGTGCTCCATGCAGAACGTGTCCTCCTTAATACCCATCACCAGGCTAACCCATCCCCCCACCCCCCTCCCCTCTAAAACCCTCAGTTTGTTTCTCAGAGTCCATAATGTCTCATGGTTCGTCTCCCCCTCCGATTTCTCCCCCTTCATTTTTCCCTTCCTACTATTTTTTTTAACATACAATGTATTATTTGTTTCAGAGGTACAGGTCTGTGATTCATCAGTCTTACACAATTCACAGCACTCACCATAGCACATACCCTCCCCAATGTCCATCACCTAGACACCCCATCCCTCCCACCCCCCCCCCACCACTCCAGCAACCCTCAGTTTGTTTCCTGAGATTAAGAATTCCTCATACCAGGGCGCCTGGGTGGCTCAGTTGGTTAAGCAAACTGCCTTCGGCTCAGGTCATGGTCCTGGAGTCCCAGGATCGAGTCCCACATCAGGCTCCTCGCTCAGCGGGGAGTCTGCTTCTCCCTCTGACCCTCCTCCCTCTCATGCTCTCTGTTTCTCATTCTCTCTCTCGCAAATAAAAAAAAAAAAAAATCTTAAAAAAAAAAAAAAGAATTCCTCATACCAGTGAGATCTTATGATACTTGTCTTTCTCTGATTGATATTTACTTGATTTTTTTATCTTTGACAGAGTATTAGCTCCTTTAGGGCAGTGGCAATATGAGTTTTATTCAATTTTATTTTTATTTTTTAGAGAGGGAGGGGGAGGGGCAGAGGGAGGGGGAGAGAAAATCCACAGCAGGCTCCATGCCCAGTGCAGAGCCCAACGTGGGGCTGGATCTCACAATCCTGAGATCATGAACTGAGCCAAAATCAAGAGCTGGATGCTCAGCTGACTGAACCACCCATGCACCCCAAGTTTTATTCAATTTTTAAGCCTTAGCTCCAAGCACAATGCCTAGTATACCATCAGTGCAAAATTTATAATATTTTAAAACAAATTAACATCTACTACCAAAGTTTTGACTACCAACTCCAAGTTGGTATATCCCAAAGCTTTATCTGCAGTCCTAGGGCTCTCTCCCAAGCTTCATATTTGTTTATCTGAATTTCCACTAAACTCTTCACCTAAAGGTTCCTCAAGAACCTCAAAGTTAGTATTTCCAAATAAATGTATAATTACATCCCCTTTCCTTTTTCCTCATCTTATATTAATCTCAGTTGGCAGCATGTCTATCAAACCAGTCAACCAAGAAGGAAACCTGGTAGCCATTCTTACCTTCTTCACCCACCACTCATGTGGGGGGGAAAAAATCACAAAAATCTATCATGTAAATTTGACCATATCACTCCACTAAACAAGATTTTTTTAATGGATCTCCAGGGAAAATAAGATGAAAAGGGGTTGACAAATCTTCTCTGAGGAAAGCAAGAATCAGAGAACATGGGACAACTACATCCCACTTTGTACTCCATCCTGATGGAGGAAAGCCAAAGAGGTAGAGTGAGTTATGTATGGCAGCCTTAATGAGGAAAGAACAAACAAAGCCTGCAGTGCCCACAGAAATATGAGATGTTAGCCAAAGGCCAGAAAACAGATTTTAGGGGAAAGAGAATTAATATTTTCAGAGAATTTACTTTGTGTGCCAGGTGTTTTAAATATATTACTTCTTGGGCGCCTGGGTGGCTCAGTTGGTTAAGCGACTGCCTTCGGCTCAGGTCATGATCCTGGAGTCCCAGGATCGAGTCCCGCATCGGGCTCCCTGCTCAGCAGGGAGTCTGCTTCTCCCTCTGACCCTCTTCCCTCTCGTGCTCTCTCTTTCTCTATCTCATTCTCTCTCTCAAATAAATAAATAAAATCTTTAAAAAAAAAATATATTACTTCTTTTCATCACAATAAAGTACTCATCTATATTCCCCATGAGTGAAGAGATGTTGTCCAACATAGTACACTAAGATTCTAGTACAGTAATGCCACTTACAAGGTTCTCCACAACATTTGTTGAAAGAATAAATAAATTCATATTGGTAAGAAAAATGGAAGTTTCAAAAGGTTAAGTAATATCAGTGTTTCCGCAGCATAAAGTGTTGCAGAATTCAAACCAGTTTCTTTTGTTTCAAAGTCTTGTTTATAATCACTATGCTATAGTATCTACTTTAGAGTTAAATACTTACTATGTTCAAAAGGTCCCAGGCTTCCTGAGAGTTCTATAAAGAATTGTTGTAAATAGCAGTAACTCAGTTTGGGGATTAATTTGGGACTAAAGAAGCCAAAGTTGTTTACTACTTCTAAACTGTAGAACAAGGAAGATGGAGACAGAGTCCATTGATGGAAAAGGCCAAATTTATGACTAGATTTTTTTTTTCCTTTTTGAGGGTAAGGAAATATATTCTATTCCAGATTTGCAGAATGTGAAGCTACAATTGGGTGTGGAGGTGACAATGTTGATGGTAGTGAAAAGTGGGTCTCAGTTCTAAAGTGATTAGAGCTAAAGATAAACATTTGTGCTTCGCCAACATGGAGTTGTCAGTCCAAGCCATGGGAAGAGACTGATGCTCCTTGACAGGGAGTACAGAGAGAGAAGGGAGTTGAGAACAATACTTCAAGAAATGGCTTCACGGAGAGGATAGAGAAAGAAAACACCAGCAGAGAAAAAGGAAGAGTAGTTGGAGATCTAGTGCTGCCTCTTCATCAAGTGGAAACCAGAGAAGTTCAGCAGTTCAAGTCACCAGAGCTTATCAAGCCATCAGGGTCACCAAGCCATAGGGGTGACACGTTCAGCCAATTAAAGTAAGGGAGTGAGATGAAAATAAAGAGCTCTTCTTCTCAGTTTTAATACTGAATCTGGGCCAGCCGTACTCTCTGGGGTATGCTGTGCCAGTTGCCAAGACAGAGTCCCTGCATCCTCAGTTCCTCTGGCAGCCGTCCGGGAGTTTCAAGTCAGACCCTGGGCAAAACCTGCGTCTGTGCTCCCTGCGGCGTTCTCAGGTCCTAGCAAAGAGGCCAGCAGTGAAACTGGCAAGTAGTAGGGATGATAAATTAATACACACATGTAGATTGAAGCCCTTCTGTCCTGTCTGCCAGTCACACCCTGCCTGGCCAGCAGCTGCCTGAAATACCTGAAGAACTAGAGAAGTTGGAAAAATCAACACTTTCATATTTGACAACCAGAGAGTTTTAAACATTGGAATCACCTACGGTGTTTGTTAAAATTTTAATTTCTAGGCCTCAGCTCTAGAGATTCTGAATCAATGGGTCTACACTGGGCCAGGTAGCTGCATTCCTAAAGAGGTTACGGATGTTTCTGGTTTTGAATTGCCCTCTGAATATATATTTTTAAAACACTGTCTTCAGTAGTAGATGCTGAGAAAATCTTGTTGATGGAATATATATATCTGATATCTGAGCAGGTACACTCTTTTTTGACATCTAAACACCACTTTGATTATTAATGTTTCACTATTATATCATTCACTTCAAAATAAATGATTAGTGTGCATATATTAGCTCAACCTTTTTGCAACGTAATAGTATTGCATGATATTAAATCCACTATTGTCTTCTGTCCTAGGAAAAGATGACGAAAATTAATCAAATTTTGAGAAGACTGAGGACATCATAAATCATGACCTAAACACTCTCATATTTGCACTTTTGATAGATTACTGAGGGGAGCACCTTCAGGAGGCAAGGGCTATCCACAGAGAATATTCTGCTTTAAATTCGAATCTAAGAATAGATAAGATTCCAGCCAGCTGCAACTGACATGACTTGGAGTGAGGGATGCGGAACTTTCAGAAATAATTAGGTCCCAACACATTCAGAATGTTATAAATAATAAATGAAACCTTGAATTGGCTAAAGAAACAGAATTGGTGCTAACTTGAGAGCACAGGTGTTTTGTGTTTGGTATTCCTTGCCCTGCCCATGAGGCAAGCAGACACGTTCAATACAACTTAATGAATCTTCTGGGAAGGCCCCAGATAGATTACCTCATAGGAGCCCAGTGCAGGAAGTGTCGAAGACTGGCTAACTGTAGTGCAATGCACAGTTGAGAAAGAAGATGTACTCTTGAACATTATTGACTGCAAAGGCAGAATAATTCATTGTTATGCACAAAAGCTCAGATAGATCCATTAAGAACCCTTACTTAGTATCTTCTGAAACACAAAACAAGATTGCCTGATAGTCATGTTTGTATGTGTACGCCTGTTGTTGTTTCTTGTACTTCCATTTTTAAGAGCCTTAAGAGCTTTAAGAGATGTATTATCTCATTAAGGTGGTAATCCTACTTATTTTACAGACTTGAATATTCATTATGGGTCAAGCATTATACTAAGCACTTTGCAAACATTAACTTACTATATATATATGACTTACGTAACATATAAATTTTAATGTCCTTATAACATTTTTATGGGCAATGAAACTGAAGCAAAAAGAGGTTAAGTAACTTGCCCAAGGTCACATAGCAAGAAGTGATAGTAACAGATGTGGGAATCTCACTCCACAGACGGCCAGGCTATCACATCGTTGTGCTGCCAAAGTTCTGAGGAACTAGAGGCTTAGCATTTACACACATATGTCCTCATCGAGTGTGGACAAGTTTTGCAGCGTATCTACAGAGCAATGGGTTCATTAAGCTGTTTCCAAAGTGAACTGAATCACATCATAAAATGTAACCAGGTATAACCAGGTGCCGGTAGAAGGTCAGTAGTTTGGATGTGTCAAACTAATGAATACATATTTATGCTCTATAATTTGGCTTGCTTTAGACTCTTTTTTTTTTAGATGATCCTAAGGTGATTCACAGTAAAGAACGTCACACTTTGCAGTGAACTGTACACTACACAGAACATATCTGTAAGTTCTGGACTTCCCTGAATTGTTCTCAACCACCTTATCTTTATTTGTACCACAGTTCTGTTTCCTAACTATGGTTAGTGTTGTAAATTAGACAAGGAAAGGAGTTCTCTTCCTAGAGCTCAGCAACAATCACTGCTAAATTTAAAACCACACAAAAACGGCTTTATAGCCATGGCATATCTCTATGATCTAAATGATTAAAGGTATTGCAAAATAACTAAGTATTATGATCTTTCTCCCAAGGTATTATCAATGCATGCTTAACAATATTGAATGATACCCAAAGCTACAACAAAACTACCTTGGACAAGACCTCCACCCATTAAAAGGTTATCACTAAAGATGTCAGTGCATTGTGCATGAATGCTAATGACTCTCATAAATTTGGAGAAATCTAGGAGCAATGGAGTTGATCTTCTACGACCATCTCATTGGAATTCCCAAGGAAAAGGTAGGTTAGTCGAATTGAACAGAAAGTACGTAATAACAAATGGCAATAGCCAAATCAAAATTTATCTTACAGCATATATTCATCCTCATGAAATAACATTCTAACTTCACTATCGCAAACATATTTATATATTCATTTTTACCCATGCAACCAAGGCAGAAGCACAGCTGAGTTGAGGTTCCATGAGTATTTGAGGATGTTTTTACAGTATCAGTGCAAGTATAAAGAGGAATGTTAACCTCTAGATGGGGACCATTTCAGTGTTAAGTAAAAATTCAAAAGCTTCTGCAATAAAACATGCCACATAAATACTATTATTATATGTTTCTCAGTATTATGAAACTTGATGAGTTAGAAGAAAAGTCTCCTAGGGTCAACGTGCAGTGAATGTATCTTTTGATTTTATCAAGTTTTAAATTCTCATGCGTAGACTTTCCTTGAAGAATTATTATATTGTTAATGATATATTATAGGCAGTATCTTTCTTTGAGGTAAGTTTTAAAATACTAGTCTTACCAAAAACATAATCTTAAACAAGTCAAACAAGCAATTCAGCACAGTGAAGGACCACAGAGAATTGACTACATGGGAAGTCATAAGTACTTCACTTGATTGCATGTATACCTGGCTCTCCTGTGGCCAAAATTGATGCCACTTCTTAAACAAATCCTCACATGGGTGAATGCCTGTGGAGTTCTGTGGCAAATTGCTGTATAATTCTTTGCACATAAAGGGAAGTTAAGCTGGAAGTGAACCACAAAAAGCACGTTCATGACTTGAACTGACTTCTGGGCTGCACTTTTCCATCTTCTGACTCTCCAGAATTTTCAGGGAGACTGAGAACTCTCAAATCAACACACAATGGCTAAGCACAGCATAAAAACCTGTAGAGTGTATCTTGGGGTTTTGGTTCTATTTCCCTCTAATCATCTGGAATCTCAACTTATTATATATATTTTATATTTTTGGAAACATTAAAAATATTTTGAGGTAAGCTACAAATCCTGGGAAATAGCTCAGAGTTCTTTGGGAGGTAAAACATTACCTCAATATTAGGAGAAATAAGAATTATTCTTTTAAGCTCAGTACATAAAACAAGTACAAATGTATACAAGTCATAAGACAAAGGATTTAGGCTAGGGGCGCCTGGGTGGCTCAGTCGTTAAGAGACTGCCTTTGGCTCAGGTCAGGATCCCAGGGTCCTGGGATCGAGCCCCGCATTGGGCTCTGTGCTCAGCAGGGAACCTGCTTCTCCCTCTCCCTCTGGCTGCCTGCCTGTCTGTCTGCCTACTTCTGATCTCTCTCTATCTTTAAAAAACATTTAGGCCAAGTGTATAATATCTTGGTAGTTAAACAATAAGTAAGCTGTTTTGTGGAATAAAAAGTTTCCTTTTACTGATACTTTCTACCCTGAGCAGAGAGAGAATGTAGAAACAAGGTAATTCATTAGTCCTTATACATTAAATATATTTTGTGTACCAGGAGCTGGACTAGGTATGGGTATTATCCAAGGACCAGCACCTCAGTCTTCCTTAATGCAACTACCAGTTAGGAGGCAGGTTCTGTGGCCAATAAATACACCAAATGAGTTGTCAGCAAGGTGTTTTGAGCAGGCAAGGCCAACTACGTGTGGGCTGGATTCTGTGGATAGAGCAAAGGAAAAGCGAGCTGTGGATGTTGCTTCTCAAGGAGTTTACAATTCAGTTGAAAAGAAAAAACAGTCACACATAAAACAAAATAGTACCAATAGGATCAGCGCTTACTTAAGGAAACAAATGATAAAAACAAAGACTGCTTTGAAAGTTCAGAAAAGAAGAAAGTGATATTAGGGGCGCCTGGGTGGCTCAGTCGTTAAGCATCTGCCTTCGGTTCAGGTCACGGTCCCGGGGTCCTGGGATCGAGCCCCGCATCGGGCACCCTGCTCCGTGGGAAGCCTGCTTCTCCCTCTCCCATCCCCCCTGCTCGTGTTCCCTCTCTTGCTGTCTCTCTCTCTCTCTCAAATAAAATCTTTTAAAAAGAAAAAAAGAAGGAAGTGATATTAACTGTGGGATTTGGCGTAGAATGACTTTTGCTCAAGACTCATTTGCCTTGAATTTAGCGGATAAATGCTGGGTTACCTCCTGAACATATCATATTTTGATATTTTTGGCTTACTGCTGTATTAAGCCATTTCAAACTCTGTTTTAACCACACATTTTAAATGGTGTTCCAACAGACTGTTTTAAAAAAGAGTTAAAAAATATAACCTTAAAAATCTTTTGTAAATTTTAATCAAGATAGTATATATATGTATATACATACATATATAATATGCAAATTGTACCATCCTTGTAAATGACACAATTTCTCGCTATATATAAACTGAACTTTCCATTGATGATCCCATTTATGCGATGATTACCATAGTAAAGTGAATTGCATGAATTCCCTATTTCAGATGCATTCAGCTTTAGTAAGTGAAAAAAAAAAAAAAATCCTAATCATATAAGGTCATTCTTGCCTGTTGCCAAGCTCTGAGAGCTGTAACTTTGAGGGCTTGAATGCTATCTCTTGAATTAAGATGATACCATTGAGAAATGGGCCTTTTTATACTCTGTTTTACATTTAAAGAAGGGTATTTCTCTGAGGATACAAGTCCAATACTTTGCCAAACTTTAAATTCAAGTTAACTGTTTTTACAGCTGTTCTTTATTTCTTGATTTTATTTTCAATTATGATACCAATGTCTGAAATTCTCTAATCTATGTAAATTATAAATTGACTTCACTGATATTTTATTTAGTGATCAAAATCTTAAAACATAATTGCTCTAAATCTCTTTGTCTATCTCTGGTGCTAAAACATTTTAGGCATAATTTCACATTGTTAGTACAAGTTCTTTCTTTCTAAGCCTTGGAAATAGAAGTAAAATCTTTAACACATTTAAGTCTAAAGGATGATACAACTTCCATTAACAGCTTTCAAGTACAACTGCTTCTAAAAAAGTTTTACTATTGATTTGAAGTTTGGTACCTGCAGCTCCCAATGATTTCATCAATAAAAATACTAATAAACCCACCAATATAAAGGACTATATCCATTACATGAAATTAAGGAAAAAACCAGAATAAGTGAGAAGACAAAACTGCTTTCTTCTTAATATTGTAACTTTGACCAATCCTAATAAAGCTAAGCAAAATTAAAATAAACAAATATGGCATTTATATCTGAAACACTGTAGTTTTCTTTGAATGGAATCTAGTCTTAGTTAATAGAAAGAGGTATTAGAGTGTTTCCAAAATATGTTCCTTTAAATGTTTATATAACTGGAGAAGTAGATTGCACATTTATAGAAATATACAGACTACTGTCATGAACATAGGCATATAATTTTATATGAGGGCTTCTAAGCGACTCTTAATATGCTCATTAACATATTAGTAATAGTGATACATATTTTGCAGCATTTTTAATGATTTGACAGTATATATCATTTGAGATATTTTCATCACAAGGAACAAAAAACACAACTAAGCCTGGCTTAAAAATTAAGGTCAGGGAAATGGTTTCTGGCTCCTCATGTAAAGAATTTAGAAGTTGTCACACTGTCCTCAACAAACTGAAAACTCAACAACTCTTCTTGAATCTCTAAGACAGAGCTAGACACAGGGCAAACCGATGCCTCCATGACTGGAGAGACAGAGAGAATTGAGAAAGTCATGGCTAACTAGAGCTGATACTCACATGAAACCACCCTGGGAACCAGTACCAGGGTAGGAAAACCTGAACTTTAGTTACAAATTGCTGGAGGCTCAGTAGGGACAACTCTGAGAGTTTAAAACTCTAGGTGGGGGAGGGGGCAGTCACAGGGGACCCCACAATATGGGGAGATTCATCTCAAGAAGCTTGACAAGTTTTTTACAGTCAATATAAGAGAAAAATGCCCTGAACTTCAGGTAGTGGGAGGGGAAAATAAACCATTTTGAATTACACCAGAACACTATTTTCTTCTTAATGAGTTCTGCTCTCAGAGGAAAAAAAATAAATAAATAAGCGAATTACAACATGCTGGGCCAAACTGACCCAGCGAAGGGAAACACCCAACTCCAACCATTCCAGCCAAGCCATTAGACAGAAGGGAAATACCAATTTCAGGCCACTCTAGCCATCCTGTTCTATGTAAGGGGTAAGCAAAAAATAGACTTATTATGAAGTTCACAGTTCAGAGGCACAGGCTCACCAAAGGACTGAGACCTAGTCATAAAATTATACAATGTTTACCCTCTCCCCACACTTCACAACCACATTACTGGGGCCCATTTATGGCAGTTCCTTTTCTCTCTCATACGTGATGCCTGGCTATCAAGAAAAATTAAAGGCATACCAAAAGGCAAAAAAACACAGTTTGAAGAGAAGAGTACGCATCAGAACCAGACATGGCAGGGATATTAGAATTATCACACCAGGAATTTAAAACAAATATGATTGATATGCTAATGGCTTTAATTCACAAGTCAGGAAACGACAGATGTTGGCAGGGATGCGGAGAAAGGGGAATCTTCCTACACTGTTGGTGGGAATGAGAGCTGGTGCAGCCACTCTGGAAAACAGTACGGGGGTTCCTCAAAAAGTTGAAAATAGAGCTACCCTATGACCCAGCAATTGCACTACTGGGTATTTATCCCAAAGATACAAATGTAGGGATCCGAAGGGGTACGTGCACCCCGATGTTTATAGCAGCAATGTCCACCAAAGCCAAACTGTGGAAAGAGCCAAGATGTCCATTGACAGATGAATGGATAAAGAAGATGTGGTATATATATACAATGGAATATTATGCAGCCATCAAAAGGAATTAAATCTTGCCATTTGCAATGACATGGATGGAACTGGAGGGTATTATGCTGAGTGAAATAAGTCAATCAGAGAAAGACATGTATCATATGATCTCTCTGATATGAGGAACTCTTCATCTCAGGAAACAAACTGAGGGTTGCTGGAGTGGTGGGGGGTGGGAGGGATGGGGTGGCTGGGTGATAGACATTGGGGAGGGTATGTGCTATGGTGAGCACTGTGAATTCTATAAGACTGTTGAATCACAGACCTGTACCTCTGAAACTAATACATTATATGTTAAAAAAAAAAAAAAAGAAGATAGTAGGAAGGGTAAAATGGGGGGGGGGGAATCTGAGGTCGAGATGAACCATGAGAGACTATGGACTCTGAGAAACAAACTGAGGGCTCTAGAGAGGAGGGGGGTGGGAGGATGGGTAAGCCTGGTGATGGGTATTAAAGAGGGCACGTTCTGTGTGGAGCACCGGGTGTTATGCACAAACAATGAATCATGGAACACTACATCCAAAACTAATGATGTAAAAAACATAAAAACTAATGATGTGGAGGGGGGGGTGGAGCAAGATGGCGGAGGAGTAGGAGACCTGGATTTCGTCTGGTCTCAGGAATTCAGCTGGATAGGGATCAAACCATTCTGAACACCTACAAACTCAACAGGAAATCAAAGAAAAGAAGAGCAACAACTCTCTGGACAGAAAAGTGACCACTTTCTGGAAGGTAGGACGTGCGGAGAAGTGAATCCGAGGCGATATTTGGGAGGATAGATGGCAGGGGAGGGGGCCTCCGTCGGCCGCTTCTGGCAAGTGATAGAGCTGCGGGGCACAAAATCGGAACTTTTAGAAGTCGGCTCCACTGAGGGACATCACTCCAGTGGCTAAGCGGGGGGTAGAAACCTCATGGGACAGTGTGGTCTCAGGACCCTCGGAGTCACAGAAAGACCAGGGGTGACTAAGTGCAGCAGAGCTCCTGGATATCAGAGCGGGGAAGCTGGCTGCAGAGACAGAGCCGAGGCGCGGGCTCTCAGGTGGGTTGCCATAAACTGTGATCAGCGACACAGTCAAGCCACTGCTCCTCCAGCAGGAACCCGACAAGTGGCAGATCCAGGGAGACTCCCCTTCCTCCCCCAGGAGGAGTGGCATGGGAGCGAACTGCAGGGATCTGCTGGGTTTGGAGACTCCACACCAAGTCGGGTGCCAGAGACAGAAATGCTCAGTCACAGGCCGGGTGAGCACGGAGTGCTGCCGGGGACCAGGGAGATGGGAGTGATTGACTGCTTTCCTTTGGCGGTGCACTGAGGAGCGGGGCCTCGAGTTCTCGGCTCCTCCGGGGCAAAGATTGGGAGGCCGCCATTTTCACTCTCATCCTCCAAAGCTGTACCGAGAGCTTGCAGGGAACAAAAGCTCCCGAGAGCAAACCCAAGCAGATTACTTAGCCCGGACCAACGAGGTTCGGGCAATTCCGCCTCCTGCAAAGACATTTGGGAACCACAGCAACAGGCCCCTACCCCAGAAGATCAGCAAGAACAGCCAGCCAAGACCAAGTTTACCCATCACTGAGAACGGCAGAACTCCACCGCTAGGGGAATACTGCACATAGAATTCAGGGCTTTTTTCCCATGATTCTTTACTCTTTCAAAGTTAATTTTTTTTAATTTTTCTTTTTCTCTTTTTCAACCAACATCTTACCAATCCCTTTTTAAAAAAAAAGTTTTTATTTTTCATTTTTCGAGTCATCATCTATCCCTTCATAGTAGTTACCCTTATTTTTGGCATATATATATAAGTTGTTCTCTCTTTAAAATTTTGAGATACAGTTTCTTCTAACAGATCAAAATATACCCTAAATCTCTAATGTATGGCTTTGTTCTAGTCTCATGCCTGATCACATTCTCTACCCTTTTTTTTCTTTTATTTTTTTTAAATCCTCTTTTCTTTTTTCAAACAACTTCTTATCTTATCAATTCCTTTTATAAAACTTTTTATACTTTTCATCTTTATAGTCATATCACATGCCTTCAATGTATCAACCCTTATTTTGTACATATATAAGTGTCTTTAAAATTTTGGGAGGCACTTTCTTCTAACAAAATAGAACCAAAATCTAGTGTGTGGCACTGATCTACATACCAGCCTGATCATATCTGATCACATTCTGTTTTTTTTTTTGTTTTGTTCTGTTTTTGTTTGTTTTTATCTTTATCTTTTCCTTTCTCTTCTCTCTTTTTTTTCTTTCTTTCCCTTTCTTTTCCCCTCATTCCAGGTCTTTTCTGATTTGTTTAGAGTATATTTTCTGGGGACGTTGTTACCCTGTTAGTATTTTGTTCCCTCATTCATCTATTCTCCTCTGGACAAAATGACAAGATGGAAAAAATCACCACAACAAAAACAACAAAAGGTAGTACAGTTTGCCAGGGACCTACTCAATACGGACATTAGTACGATGTCAGACCTAGAGTTCAGAATCATGACTTTAAAGATACTAGCTGGGCTTGAAAAAAGCATGGAAGTTATAGAGAAACGCTTTCTGGAGAAAAAAAAGTACTAAGATCTAACCAAGGTGAAATCAAAAAGGCTATTAATCAGGTGCAATAAAAAATGGGGGCACTAACTGCTAGGCTAAATAAGGCACAAGAGAGAATCAGCGATATAGAAGACCAACTGATGAAAACTAAAGAAGCTGAGAAAAATAGATAAACAACGACTGGATCACAAGGGCAGAATTCGAGAGATAAGCGATACCATAACACTAAACAACATTAGAATAATTGGGATCCCAGAAGAAGAAAGAGAGGGGCAGAAGGTATACTGGAGCAAATTATAACAGAGAACTTCCCTAATGTGGGGAAGGAAACAGGCATCAAAATCCAGGAGGCACAGAGAAACCCTCTCAAAATCAATAAAAATAGGTCAACAGCCTGACATCTAATAGTAAAACTTATGAGTCTCAGAGGCAAAGAGAAAATTCTGAAAGCAGCTCAGGAGAAGAGATATGTAACCTATAAGGGTAGAAACATTAGATTGGCAACAGACCTATCCACAGAGACCTGGCAGGCCAGAAAGGACTGGCATGATATCTTCAGAGCACTAAATGAGAAAAATATGCAGCCAAGAATATTATATCCAGCTAGGCTGTCATTGAAAATAGAAGGAGAGATAAAAAGCTTCCAGGACAAACAAAAACTAAAGGAATTTGCAAACACGAAACCAGCCCTCCAAGAAATATTGAAAGGGCTCCTCTAAGCAAAGAGAGCGCCTAAAAGCAGCATAGACCAGAAAGGAACACAGACAATATACAATAACAGTCACCTTACAGGCAATACAATGGCACTAAATTCATATCTTTCAATAATTACCCTGAATGTAAATGGGATAAATGCCCCAATCTAAAGACACAGGCTATCAGATTGGATTAAAAAACAAGACCCAACAATATGCTGTCTGCAAGAGACTCATTTTAGACCCAAAGACACTCCCATATTGAAAGTGAGGGGTGGAAAACCATTTACCCTGCTAATGGACACCAAAAGAAAGCAGGGGTGGCAAGCCTTATATCAGACAAATTAGATTTTAAACCAAACACTGTAATAAGAGATGAGGAAGGACACTATATCCTACTTAAAGGGTCTATCCAACAAGAAGATCTGACAGTTGTAAATATCTATGCCCCTAAACATGGGAGCAGCCAATTATATAAGGCAATTAATAACAAAAGCAAAGAAACACATTGACAACAATACAATAATACTGGGGGACTTTAACACACCCCTCACTGAACTGGACGGATCATCTAAGCAAAAGATCAACAAGGAAATAAAGACTTTAAATGACACACTGGACCAAATGGACTTCACAGATATTTTCAGAACATTCCATCCCAAAGCAACGGAATACACATTCTTCTCTAATGCCCTTGGAACATTCTCCAGAATAGATCACATCCTAGGTCACAAATCAGGTCTCAACCGGTACCAAAAGATTGGGATTATTCCCTGCATATTTTCAGACCACAAAGCTTTGAAACTAGAACTCAATCACAAGAGGAAATTCGGAAAGAACTCAAATACATGGAGGCTAAAGAGCATCCTACTAAAGAATGAAGGGGTCAACCAGGAAATTAAAGAAGAATTTAAAAAATTCATGGAAACCAATAAAAATGAAAACACAACTGTTCAAAATCTCTGGGATGCAGCAAAGGCAGTCCTGAGAGGAAAATATACAGCAATAAAAACTTTCTCAAGAAACAAGAAACGTCTCAAATACACAACCTAACCCTACAACTAAAGGAGCTGGAGAAAGAACAGCAAATAAAGCCTAAACCCAGCAGGAGAAGAGAAATAATAAAGATCAGAGCAGAAATCAATGAAATAGAAACCAAAGGAACAGTAGAACAGATCAATGGAACTAGGAGCTGGTTCTTTGAAAGAATTAGCAAGAATGAAAAACTCCTGGCCAGACTTATCAAAAAGAAAAGAGAAATGACCCAAATCAACAAAATCATGAATGAAAGAGGAGAGATCACGACCAACACCAAAGAAATAACAAACAATTATGAGAACATATTATGAGCAACTTTATGCCAGCAAATTAGATAACCTGGAAGAAATGGGTGCATTCCTAGAGATGTATCAACTACCAAAATTGAACCAGGAAGAAATAGAAAACCTGAACAGACCTATAAGCACTAGGGAAATCGAAGCATTCATCAAAAATCTCCCAATAAACAAAAGCCCAGGGACAGCTGGCTTCCCAGGGGAATTCTACCAAACATTTAAAGAAGAATTAATACCTATTCTCCTGAAACTGCTCCAAAAAAAAGAAATGGAAGGAAAACTTCCAAACTCGTTTTATGAGGCCAGCATTACCTTGATCTCCAACCAGACAAAGACCCCATCAAAAAGGAGAATTACAGACCAATATCCTTGATGAACATGGATGTAAAAATTCTCACCAAAATACTAGCCAATAGGATCCAACAGTACACTAAAAGGATTATTCACCACGACCAAGTGGGATTTATCCCTGGGCTGCAAGGTTGGTTCAACATCCACAAATCAGTCAACGTGATACAATACATTAACAAAAGAAAGAACAAGAATCATATGATCCTCCCAATAGATGCAGAAAAAGCATGTGACAAAGTACAGCATCGTTTCTTGATCAAAACTCTTCACAGTATAGGGATATAGGGTTCATACCTCAATATCATAAAAGCCATCTATGAAAAACCTACAGCAAATATCATTCTCAATGGGGAAAAACTGAGAGCTTTCCCCCTTAGGTCAGGACCGCGGCAGGGATGTTGGATGTCCACTATCACCACTGCTATTCAACATAGTATTAGAAGTCCTAGAGACAGCAATCAGACAACAAAAAGAAATCAAAGGCATCCAAATCGGCAAAGAAGAAGTGAAACTCTCACTGTATGCAGATGATATGATACTTTATGTGGAAAACCCAAAAGACTCCACCCCAAAACTGCTAGAACTCATACGAGAATTCAGTAAAGTGGCAGGATATAAAATCAATGCACAGAAATCAGTGGCATTCCTATACACCAACAACAAGACAGAAGAGAGACAAATTGAGGAGTCGATCCCATTTACAATTGCACCCAAAACCATAAGATACCTAGGAATAAATCTAACCAAAGAGGCAAAGGATCTGTACTCAGAAAACTATAAAATACTCATGAAAGAAATTGAGGAAGACACAAAGGGGAAAACGTTCCATGCTCATCAATTGGAAGAACAAATACTGTGAAGATGTCAATGCTACCTAGAGCAATCTACACATTCAATGCAATCCTCATCAAAATACCATCCACTTTTTTCAAAGAAATGGAACAAATAATCCTAAAATTTGTATGGAACCAGAAAAGACCCTGAATAGCCAGAGGAATGTTGAAAAAGAAAAGTAAAGCTGGCGGCATCACAATTCTGGACTTCCAGCTCTATTACAAAGCTGTCATCATCAAGACAGTACGGTACTGGCACAAAAACAGCCACATAGATCAATGGAAGAGAATAGAGACCCCAGAAATGGACCCTTAACTCTATGGTCAACTTATCTTCGACAAAGCAGGAAAGATTGTCCAATGGAAAAAAGACAGTCTCTTCAACAAATGGTGTTCGGAAAATTGGACAGCCACATGCAGAAGAATGAAACTGGACCATTTCCTTACACCACACACAAAAATAGACTCAAAATGGTTGAAAGACCTAAACGTGAGACAGGAGTCCATCAAAATCCTAAAGGAGAACACAGGCAGCAACTTCTTCGACCTCAGCCACAGCAACTTCTTCCTAGAAACATTGCCAAAGGCAAGGGAAGCAAGGGCAAGAAATGAACTATTGGGATTTCATCAAGATAAAAAGCTTTTGCACAGCAAAAGAAACAGTCCACAAAACCAAAAGACAACCGACAGAATGGGAGAAGATATTTGCAAATGACATATCAGATAAAGGGCTAGTATCCAAAATCTATAAAGAACTTATCAAACTCAACACCCAAAGAACAAATAATCCAATCAAGAAATGGGCAGAAGACATGAACAGACATTTTTCCAAAGAAGACATCCAAATGGCCAACAGACACATGAAAAAGTGCTCAACATCGCTCGGCATCAGGGAAATCCAAATCAAAACCTCAATGAGATACCACCTCACACCAGTCAGAATGGCTAAAATTAACAAGTCAGGAAACGACAGATGTTGGCGGGGATGCGGAGAAAGGGGAACCCTCCTACACTGTTGGTGGGAATGCAAGCTGGTGCAACCACTCTGGAAAACAGTATGGAGGTTCCTCAAAAAGTTGAAAATAGAGTTACCATATGATCCAGCAATTGCACTACTGGGTATCTACCCCAAAGATACAAATGTAGGGATCCAAAGGGGTACGAGCACTCCAATGTTTATAGCAGCAATGTCCACAATAGCCAAACTGTGGAAAGAGCCAAGTTGTCCATTGACAGATGAATGGATAAAGAAGATGTGGTATATATACACAATGGACAATTATGCAGCCATCAAAAGGAATGAGATCTTGCCATTTGCAACAACGTGGATGGAACTGGACGGTGTTATGCTGAGTGAAATAAGTCAATCAGAGAAAGACAAGTATCATATGACCTCACTGATATGAGGAATTCTTAATCTCAGGAAACAAACTGAGGGTTGCTGGAGTGGTGGGGGGTGGGAGGGATGGGGTGGCTGGGTGATAGACATTGGGGAGGGTATGTGCTATGGTGAGCGCTGTGAATTGTGCAAGACTGTTGAATCACAGATCTGTACCTCTGAAACAAATAATACAACATATGTTAAGAAAAAAGAAAAAGAAGACGATAGCAGGAGGGGAAGAATGAAGGGCAGTAATTCGGAGTGGGAGACGAACCATGAGAGACGACGGACTCTGAGAAACAAACTGACGGTTCTAGAGGGGAGGAAGGTGGGAGGGGTGGGTTAGCCTGTGATGGGTATTAAAGAGGGCACATTCTGCGTGGAGCACTGGGTGTTATGCACAAACAATGAATCATGGAACACTACATCAAGAACTAATGATGTAATGTATGGTGATTAACATAACAATAAAAAAGACAAAGACTGTCAAAGTCAATCAAAAACAAGACCCAAATATGTGATGCTTATAAGAAACACACGTTAAATATAAAAACACATATAGAAGAAAATAAACATGGAGGAAAATATACCATGCTAAACAATGAAAGGAAAGCAGGATTAGCTACAGCAATTTCAGAGAAACTTGATGCCAAAGCAAGGAAATTTATCAGGGATAATGAGGGGCATTACCTAATGATTAACGGGTCAATTTTCCAATGAAATAATCCTTAACATGTGTGCACTTTATAATAGAGTTTCAAACAATGAGACAAAAATAAAACTGCAAAGAGAAATGGCCAAATCCACTACCATAGTTGGAGACTTCAAAAGCGTTCTCTCAGAAATGGACAGTAGTAAGGAAACAGTTAAATTCAACAATACCATCCATTAACTGGATATAACTGACATCTAGAGACTACTTCAATAACAGCAGAATACACATTTTTCTCAAGCCTACATGAAACATTCACCAAGAGACAACACTTGGGGCCATAAAACACACCTTAACAAACTTAAAATAATAGAAACCATACAATGTCTGCCCTCAGACCACAATGGAATTATACTACAAAGCAGTAACAGAAAGATAACTGGAAAATCCCCAAATACAAAGAAATTAAACAACATACTTTTGTTTTTCAAGGTTTTTTTTTTTTTGAGAGAGAGATAATGACAGAGATAGCAAGAGACAGCACAAGCAGAGAGGAGAGGGAGAGAGCTTGACATGGGGCTCAATCCCAGGACCCTGAGATCATGACCTGAGCAGAAGGCAGACACTTAACCGACTGAGCCACCCAGACACCCCTAAACAACATACTTTTAATATGTGGGTCAAAGAAGAAATCTCAAGAGAAATTTTAAAATAATTTAAATACATGAAAATGAAAACATAATTTATCAAAATCTGTGGGATACAGGAAAAGCAGTGTGTAGAGGGAAACATATCATTTAATGCATATATTTGAAAAGAAAGGGCTAAATTCTATAATCTAAGTTTCCACCTATAGAAACTAGAAAGAAAAGGGCACATGAACTCCAAAGTAAGCCAAAGAAAATCAATAGTAAGAATTAGAGCAGACATCAATGAAACTGAAAACAGGCAATCAATAGAGAAAAACAATGAAACCAAAAGCTGGTACTTTGACAAGATTAATAAAAGCGATGAGCATCTAGCTAAGCTAACTAAGAAAAAAAGAGAGGAACCAACTTACTAATATCAGATATGAAAGAGGGGAGGTCACTA
This sequence comes from Zalophus californianus, assembly GCF_009762305.2. Classification (NCBI taxonomy): domain Eukaryota; kingdom Metazoa; phylum Chordata; class Mammalia; order Carnivora; family Otariidae; genus Zalophus; species Zalophus californianus. Next base: position 50,325,914 of record NC_045597.1, read on the forward strand.
TAGAAGCTATGGATATTAAAAAGAATATAAAGGAATACTATGAATAGTTCTAGGTCCACATATTTGATACCCTAGATGAAGCAGATTAATGCCTTGAAAGACAAGATTTGCCAAAGCTCAAACAACAAGAAATTGACAATCTGAATAGGCTTATGTCTATTAATCAATTAATTACTTAGTAATCAATGTTTATTGATTCACTAATTAATAACCTTCCAAAACAGAAGCACAAAAACCCAAATGGATTTACTGGAGAATTCTAGCAAACTTTTAAGTAAGAAATTATACAAGTTCTCTACAATCTCTTTCAGAGGATAGAAGCAGAAGGAATGTTTCCTGACTCATTCTATGAGGCTAGCATTACTCTAATACTCAAGCCGAACATACATTACAAGAAAAGAGAGTATCTTATCTTCCCCTCCATTTTCCTGTGAACTTTAGACTGCTCTAAAAGGGGCACCTGGGTGGCTCGGTTGGTTAAGCTTCTGCCTTGGGCTCAGGTCATGATCCCAGGGCTCCCTGCTGAGCAGGGAGTCTGCTCCTCCCTCTTCCTCTGCCCCTTCCTCTGCTTGTGCGTGCTCTCTCTCTCTCTCCCTCATAAATAAATAAAATCTTTAAAAAAATAAATTGTTCTAAAAATAAAGTATTAATAAAAAATGCACACCATACACACACACACACACACATACACACACACACACACACACACACACACTAAGGTAGTTTATCATCTCAATAAAGTCTAAAGGATAGCAGTTATGTTTAATTTTATGGCTCAATAATGTCATAGTGGAGCCATACTTTGTTTTGTTTTGTGATCCTCAGCTCCGATATGCTTAATGGGTCAGAGTTTGCTCAATTTTGATTCTAGCATGAAACATGGAATCAAGTGTTCCAGATTCAATTCTAAACAAAATTATATTCAACTTTTTTTCTACTGCTTTACTTTCTGTGTTCTTTGCTTTTTCTCTTCCTTCTCCTTCCTCTTCCTTTCTCTTCTTTATTTTTCTTAAGAAACGTGGAAATCTTGCTGGGATTTACTAAACCCTTTACAGTCTATTTGTTCAAATTACGCCATATGACCACTAGCACAAGGTCAGAATGACTATACTGGGTTTACACAAGTCATCTGTACTGTGATGAGGGCTTTGGTGTCAACCACTTGCACCTCTCTTTCCTAGAGCAAGACTCAAGTTCTGTAGAGGTATTTGGAGAAACGGTAATCAATAAAATGAATACTGCATAAGAATCTGCTCCTGTGTTTGTACCTGGGGACTGGAGGAAATAGGTACCTTTGTGTTTTAGGACCTGGGATACTGTGTTTGGGGATATAAAGTTAAGAATAAGCATCTGGTGACAGTATAATTTATTTATTCAAGAAAGAAACTAACAAATACAAAGAGCATCCTTGGGTTTTTCTCTTTAAAAGTCATTATCTCTTGGGTATTAAAGAGGGCATGTACTGAATGGAGCACTGAGTGTTATACACAAGCAATGAATCATGGAACACTACATCAAAAACTAATGATGTAATGTATGGTGATTAACATAACATAATAAAATTTAAAAAATAAAAGTCATTATCTCTTTTCCCTTTATGTAAAGCTAAACACAGTATCATATTTCCATTGAAACCTACATGGAAGAAAAAATATGGTAGAAAAATTATGAGTGAGAAACATACTTCTGTTATTTGCTTGACTCCACTCAATACAATAAAAATATTTAATGCAAACATCTTTTACATATTAAATCTTTCCTGGGAGATAAATTTTGAAATTTCTATCACTTTTTTGACTACTATTCAAAAATTAGAATTCTATTCGTATAGGAAGCAGATGGTCCAAACATTAATATAATTGAGAACACAATAATTATCTTAAAATGAGATATTTAAATAGATTTTTTTATGAGCAATGTTTTAATATGATTACAAGCAAAAATACTGTAAGTAAATACATAATACAGTATATGAAATGTGGTTGCCTTAGGGGCAATCTTGTGGCAAAAGGATCTGCATTCTGGATATTATTAGGTCCATCCAGCTATTCTGACTCTTCTCCCTTACTGCATCATCACACATTTATTTATTGATTAGTGGTAGCATCTCTTCTGTAAAATAGGACTTAATCCCCTTAGGCAAAGAACTGCTCCATCATCTGGAGTTACCTATTTAAAACATATACTTTGAATATGAGATGAATTATTGCACTTAACATAAAATGTCTTGTATTAAAGTGGGATATTTTAGAATACATATATTTATCTTTGTAATATTGGATACTGCATAAAACTGTGAATATAACAGTTACTTAAAAGATATTTGGGATAGGGTGCCTGGGTGGCTCAGTCGGTTAGGCGTCTGCCTTCGGCTCAGGTCATGATCCCAGGGTCCTGGGATCGAGCCCCACGTCGGGCTCCCTGCTCAGCAGAGAGCTTGCTTCTCCCTCTCCCTCGGCCTGTCACTCTGCCTATCTGTGCTCTCTCTCTGTGTCTGTCAAATAAATAAATAAAATGTTTAAAAAGAAAAGATATTTGGGAATTCATTCTACTTAAAAAATTTAGGACTTTAACTTATAGTTAAAGGAATTTATCTCAGCTAGCTTATCACATTTTTCTTAAAATATTAGTTATTTAATGTAATTCAATCTTATTACCAACATTAGCAAACATGATTGCTTTGAAATGTCTGCCCCTTACTTCATAGGAAGAGTCATTTTATGCTACTGTTATGAAGATTTGACTCACAGAATGTTGGCCTGTGGGCAAGAGGAGGGTGCTTAGAAAGTTTTATGTGGATTAAGTATATAAAAGAATACTTAATTACGTTGGAGGGAGTTTCCTTCTTGAATTATGAGGATTTCCATAAACAGAATTGTAAGCAGCAGATACTCAAACAAAAGTACAATGTGGAAGAATGATGATTTTTCTGGGAAAGATGGCCAGTTCACTGTAGCAAGATTTGGACACAAGGTTTGAATTGAGGATGAGAGGGGGAATGTTCATTGAGGTCAGGTTTTGATGACCATGTATTTTGAGCACGTGCTTGGCTGTCTTAACATTCCTCCATAAATGCAAGCAATTAATTTCTTTTATCCTTCACTACTAGAAAATATTATTTACTATCATATGCTTTCAATATTTTGATAAATTTTGATATTCTTTTATGAACTTGAATGTACCTATTATTTTTCACATTTCTCTGATTCCTTTTGGTGTATAAATTCCTCTTGGTGTATTTATACCTGTCGATGTGAATAGAAATACTAGTAACAAGATGTTTGTGATTTTGTCAATGTACATATAAGGTAACCACAGAACATTTTAGTTAGAAATAAACAAATCTTTTTGCTTTTTGCTCAAATGATTATTTCAACAAATTGAGGGGAGATTTATCAGCAAAATCCTACTATAATCTATTTTCAGAGAATAGGTTCCCTGCTTCCTTTTTATAGCCCTTTCTCTAACTCTACATAGATGATGAACAGATAAGGAGAGAAGTTGGGTATAGGGAAGAAACATTAAGGGTTCAGAAATAGGTTTAAATATAATTTCCTCTGGATCAGGCCTAGGACAAAATAATAAACCAGCATTTGCAATAAAATAATGACAAAATTATTTACATGAAAATGTTACAATAGAAAAATCTCTGCATGTGAAGAGGGAACCAGTTTACTCTCTCACTGACTTTAAAATAATGTTAGTTGGAATAAATAGATTGCCTTTCTTATACTGAATTGTGGTTACTACATATTTTATGCTTAAGTAGTACTGTCACTTTTTATTTGCAAAATTATCCATTTTACCTATAGCATTTTTGTGTATCCATTCATTTCTAATGAACCAAACCAGATCTTAAAGCTATAGAATTCCTAAGTCAGATACTTAGGTTCATAATAAAAGAGAGCTGAACTCAACTGCTCAGAAACTAGTTTAGATAATCTTTCATTATTCAGACATCACAAATGAATCATGTATTTTAAATCACACTAATTCCATTAAATATATATACATAAGGTGCATTTCACAATTAAATTTGCTTGACACTCTTGGCACTTACACTCTTTTTTCAAAGGCAACTATTTCTTCTTTCTCATGTTTACCATTTGTTTACCATTACCTTCTTCCGCATGTTACCATGCATTTGGGTATTATTTTAAAATTTTAGGAGTTATAAAAAGCCATATGTATTAAAATATTTACTTCAATGTTGACACAGTGAAAAAAAATGAGGGCCACTCCAAATATCCAATGATAAGTTATGATGAATTAAAGCAAGGCACAATCTCAGCATACACTCTCACCCACAATTACATAGATTGCATGATAACATAGAAATAAATTCAAACTGGACAAATTTTTGATAAAGATTCTGATGGCAATTATATACATTCTGCTATAAAAAATGGTTAGAAGGATGCTTTGAAAAATGGAGATACTCATACACAACCATACAGAATGATAAAGACAGAAAAAGAAAAGGAAGCTATATAACAAATGTGTTTAAAATGGTAAAATTTAAAAAAAAATCAACCTCTCTTTCATGTTGAAATAACTTCATATTAAAAGTAGCTAAAGCGATAGCAGTTTTTACAGTGATTTACTGTTCTTCATCGCGCACTCTTTATAACTGTTGTATTTGATGACTTAAGGATTTGGTAAATAAAATGGTCTCCATAGGCAAGTCTCCAAACAATTATTGAATGAGCTGTAAAACATGACACATTGACTTTTTCATCAGAAAATTTCTGATATGGTAGTAATGTTAAATATTTGGAAATCATTTTGCTGTGGTTGTTGAACATGTGTCTTGAGGTTGGTGTGAGATGTTCTCATAGCTTAAAGGCAATAATAGAGCACTTACATTTGTGATTATTAAGACTGGTTAATGGGAAACACACACAGTTAAATGGCTGAGAAATGGGTAAGATTGCAAAAGAAATAAATGTTAATCTAGGGCCAAAGGAACAATATTTCATCTTTAACAAGGTTATTTTCTATAACAGGACCATGGTAGGACACTTCCCCATTTGTCCAGGACATACCGAATTAACACTCTTTTTGAGGTACAATTATTAATAGCACCATGTTTCTCTCTCAAAATGTACAAGTCTAAGTGGTAACTTATATGGTCGACTTATAATTCTGTTTAGGTGACTGAAGATCACACAAAACACACTTGGACTTAATTTGTGGAATAGAGCAGAAAGTGATTTTGAAAGTAACTGTGCAAAATTATGAGTAATATAAACTTGGTAGATTGCTGCAGATGTTCTTAGAAAGGTCTATTTCAGATCCAGGTCTTGTTTACCTGATTTCTGACAACCTTCTAATGGGGGTTACATTATGGGGACCCTGCTTTTCAGCACTGAGCTCTCTATCTGTCTTTGAAGTTGCTATGTTTCGCTTTGATCTTGAAATCATCTTTCAGTGTTTTGATGATTACTAATGGTTAAAGTCACAAAGTCAGAACATGGCTTTACTCATTCTCTTTTGCAGGCTTAATGGGAATGTCATAGCTAAACTCCTAAGTTCTTCTTTGATAATATAGCTGAAGTTGTTTTTTCAAACTCATTTTTCCATCTTACAAAGAATAAAAGTAAAAGACATATACACATTTGTGGGGAGAAAAAGAAACTAAACATATCTTGGAAGTTTCCTTTTCTTAGATGGAGCTATGTTATCATGAAAACATGAGCGAAGCCCAGACAGAGACAAAGTATACAAGAGACTAAACTGTGTTTAGCATGGTTTTAGCTGTTGGTCATAGAGCCAGACTACAGAAAAATCCAGAATAACTTCAAATAGAAGGCTGCAGATTTAAATCTATGATTAAAAGATTCTTGAAGATTTGTCATAAGCTAACATCTGTTAGGCTGAAGTTTCTATGTGGTCTGACAAAATAGTCCATTTCCTGTGTCCTGCTTTTGTTAAGACCATTTTAAGAGCTCTCCTATACAAAAATGATGGGTCATCATCATTATCAAATGGGATATAGTTCCCGTATAACTCATAAAACTGTGCTATGATCTGAGAAGTAGATTAAATAGACAAAGTCACTGCCCCGTTAGTACTTGAACTTCAGGAGGCAATTGTTGGCAAGCTGTGGGAACCAGTGATGACTTTCCACTGAGGGAGAAATGAGAATGCAAGCAATGCCCACTTAATTGTGTTTACTATGTTTCTGGAAATGCCAAAGAAGTTTCTTGGAATTAAAAATAGTTTGGCTGAAGAGCCACTTAATTGAGAACTCTGTCTGGGAGAGATGAAATTTAAAGGAAAAGACATGCTAAGCACACAAAGCAGCAGGTGTATGGATTAAACATCAAGTTAACAACATTCAAAGTAGGGAAAATTTGTGAAAATCAGTGATACGGGGTGTCTTTCAATAAGTAAAGCTGTCGTGACACCCAATATAGCTCATTGTCTCCAAACAGAAATACAAGATAAAGGGGCACAAAAGAACCCATAGCAATTATCTGTCCCTGCTTCTGTTTAAAGCCAATTATTCTACCTACGGCAGTGATCTCATCCTCTGCTATGTTCTCTGGAGTTTGCCTCCCTTATCTTCAAGTTTGTTCTTGGTTCTGTATCTTTTCATTCTTCTATAAAATTCTCAAGTCTATCCCATACTTTATCCAAACAAAACAGGACACTTTTTTTTTTTCCACCCTGCACTCTAGTTTCCTGTCTCCACCCCTTTTTGGTGACATTCCTTACTGGTAGTCTGTCCAAAACTTCCAGCTAGAATGAGCGCCCTATTTCTCTGTGTTCTTATTTTATTTTACTTTGCACAAATGTACGCAGTTTCAATACTGTTTGTTTCATACTGTTAAGCCTGTGATAAGGAGCAAGTACTGTTTCGACCACTTCGTAATTAATTTCCATAATAACACATTGGAATAAGGTACTCTTATTAGTCCCATTTTACAGATGAGAAAAATGAGGGCCACTGAAGTTAAGTAACTTGCCTAGTTAGTAAATTGTAGAAGGAGGATTCTAATCCCAAGCACTGTGGCTCCAGAGTTCCTGCTCTTAACTCCTCTGCTGCGCTGTCTCTCAGAAAATTCTCTATCACTGCTTTGGAAACTGCCAAGCTGTCAAGAATATAGAAGCACTGCTGGAGAGCTTCATCAGTTGATGCTAAAGAATTAAACAAGGCCTAGACCACACTCCTTTGTTGGCTACATTGGCTACTCAAAGATCTATCCTTAAAGCAGTGAGAAGTAGGGGTGGGCATTCAGGGCCCGACAGTCTGTGTTTAGACTACAAAATATTTGAATGACACACATTTTGAATGCCACTCTATGTACAGTGCCAGGCACTACATGAATGTAAACTGGCATCTCCCTGCAGTATTCCCTCCACTAACTAAGCTCTGACAAGATTTGAGGACAGGAAAACTATGGTTCTGCTGCCTCTTCTGAACAATGCAATTCACTAGCCATTTATTCCATTCATCTTTGTATTCATCTGTTGAATGCATTATTACTAAGTACCTAATAAAAACCAGTAACATGTTAGATGAGCCCAAGCTCATATGGTGTAGGAAACCATCCTGATATTCCGACATCTAAGTTAAAAGGAGAAAATGACCAAGTTACATATCCATCCCTCACCTCCCACAACATATGAATACATTTCCAGCCAGCTGATTACAAGGAGAAACAATCTAGCAATGTTCTTACTGCTGTTTCCCTTTATGTGTTCAGTGCCTCCTCCTCTAAAGTTTTTTGGTTTTCTTTTTCTACTTGTCAATTCTTCCTCCACATCCCACCTTTCAATCAAGGTTCTATGTCATTGTCTATTGAACTTGGGTATTGATTCTACTTCCCTAAGGATGACCTTCATTATTTCCCAGTTTATTGCTGAAGTCTCCTTGATGATGACTACTGCCTCCTCCATGATGGCTCCTGTTACATACCACCAAAGTCTGAGGGCTATTTCATGCCTTTGGAAGTTTTCTATAGCTGCTAAGTATCTCAGAGAACCTAACAAAAAGGAGCACGGAGAAACTGACTGCATTTTAATTGGCCTGGGAATGCAGCTACACAATCATTTATTTCACTGGAACTATAACTTTTTATTGGTTTGTCTCTAGGAAAATAAAAAAAAAGTATAGGATAATAAATGCATTATGAATCAACATTTCCTTTTCATTCATATCTTATATATTCCAATTCTGATAAAAATGAATGTAGGCTAATAGGGTGCCAAACTCACAGTATTTAATAGATGCTAGTTTATCATGATAATAGAAATATTTCCAACTAGTTTACTTTCCTCTTGACAGTCACAAAAAGGTAGCAATGTTGATCACTTGCAAATTTTATATACCTAGTCCTGTGAAAGAAACAAAATTTATTTACCTCAGAATGTAAATGACTACATTCTGGTTGACTAATTTACTGATGAAGAGAACTTGCTTATTAGAAGGCCAGAAATGCACAGCCCTTTTTCACTTGGCAGGATATAGTAGAAAGAATTTGAATTTAGATGTCAAACTGGATTTAAATCATTCTTTTCAGCACACTTACTGTTAATGTAAATAGAGAAGTTACCCAACATTCCTGAGTTCTCTTCCCTTTTCTGTAAAACAAAAACAGTACTATCTAACTTTTAGGCAGTTAGACATGGTTGTCATGAAATTAGTTTATCTAAAGTGCCTCATATATTATCCTGCACATCATAGGTATTTAATACATGGTAATCATTATAGTTTACGGTGTCTCAGCCACCAGCCACAGAAAATTACATTATTTGTCCAAAAGCACTGTTTTCGAGGAGGCGTATTTTTTCACTCAGAATTTTTCTCTCACTTTTCATTATATATAAAAGAAAACACAAAATACTCTAAAACAAACTCTTCATCCCGAATAAGTTCATCTTCTTAACCTAGGAACAAACCTTGCTATCTCCACTTCTTTTATGATGTTCAATCTGCTGATGGTCCAATTCTCTCCACTCATGCCTGTTTAAGTCCTATCATTTTTTCAAGGCTGAGCTCAAATCCTTCCTGCCTACTAATCCTTTCAATACCACTCCAGTTCACAATTATCTTGTTCTTAGACATTGTATTTATTTTCCACTCATATTGGCACTTAGCTCTAGTCAGAATAGATGTATACAATACATGTTTCTCAAGCAGTGGGGTTGGCAATATATCCTCGCGTGTGGCCATGACTTGTCTGTCCAAATTTATTTTGAGTCATCAAAGATAATAAAAAATTCTTATTCTGAATCATCGCAATGATTACCTTTTCACCAAATATTGTCTAAGATTTCATGGTCCACACTTGCATTTTGTATTTACAATTATGTTGAGGCCAACAGAGCACCTATAGAAATGGCAGTTTCAAGATATTGAGAAGCATATCATACTGCCCATAGTTCTAATATTAAAATAATAATCATCTGTGTTAACTTTTGTATTTATGTAATACTTTACCAATAACAGATACTAAATGAGTTTTATGTCATGGTAACATAATTTTAAGCCATTTTAGAGTGTAAGTTTTCCGTTTCGGAATTGTGATAGTCATCATCTGTATTCACCAATGTATATTGTAATGTCATTCTTGGGACCTACAGCATCCAGCCCTCTCACAGATGGGGCCACATGACTAGTTCTTACTAATATTCAAGGGTGAGGCAGTGAAAATTATTCTATCATTCCAGTTATTTCTCTGCTTTGGTACATTAAGCATCCTGAATGGACGGTACATTAACCATCCTGAATTTGAATGGTGAAACCTGCCCTAGAGAGAGACACCTGACATAAACCATGTGATAGAATCTTATGTGTTAAGCCACTGAGATTTGGAGTTTGTTATCAATGTAGCAAAATCTACCTATGCAGACTAACAAAGAGCCTGAGCTATAGCTATCAAAACAGAATTCACATTTTAGTAATTTCATTTTAAAAATAATAATGTATCACAATAATGCTGTCAATGTGAATTATGCTCTGTTGCTTTTGTTTCTATTTCGTTTGTAAAATTTATAAAGCCAAATACTGCTTTATTTTTAGGGTTCCATAAATCTATAAGTACAAGAATTTCACCACTATATTTATATGTTTAAGTAGCAGTATCATAATGTTAATTTAATTCTACAGTAGGAATCTTCAGAAATATTTTGATATTTTAATGAGGCTACACATATTACTGAAATTTGACGAGCACTGGTTTTAAGTTTTAATTCATTGATTTTGGATTAAGATATCTGAGGTATATTCTAAACAGTAGCCTTGCTGTATGGGCTAGGATATAATTCACAACATTTTGAAGACTCAATTTTTTCTCCTGTAAAACTGATATATTAATGTCTTCCTTCTCTCAGACTTCTGAGGAATAAGTGAGATATTTTTGAAGGTTAATTTAATGCATGTCCATAGTAAGTGTTCAATGAATGTCAAATAAAAATAACTACCAGTTTACTTCTGTCTTGTTTCTAAAATGTTTTATAAGAATTTTAAAGATGTATCAAAGGTTCTGTATATTTTTGTTTTTACGTTTTTATTATACTTCTCACAATGCTTACCAAGAGAGCTGCCATAGATTAAGCTCTGTTTTCTAAAAAAGTATATTGTATTTAATTGAATCATGACTTATTTCCCTGCAAAGACATGGTATTACCCCTACAATTTACCCTATAATTCAGTCACTGCCTTAGTGTTTTGAGGGGACTTGCCCAAGTCCAGAAATCTCTCAATTTTTTCTCCATCTCATTTTCTTTTTTTTAAAAAAAGTTATTATGTTAGCCAACATATAGTACATCAGTTTTGATATAGCATTCAACAATTAATTTTCTCAAAGCCTTATTTTCTGTACCAAGATTTAAAAAAAAAAAAGATAAAATCCACACTTATGTGACAGTCAATGTATGACTTCTCAAGTTAACATAACCCATTCAACAACCATACTATGTACTAAAATTAAAGTGTTGAGCAAAAGGAGAAACTGCCCTTGCCCTCATGAAGCTTATTACCTACTAGCAGAAAATAAAACAAAGAATCTCATACAAAAATGTGAATTATAACTGTGATAAATATAACTAAATGATACATCTAAGAAGAGGTGTATGGGGCTAAAAGAGCTTACATTTGGATGAAATTCATTGTTAGAGAAGTCAGGGTGAGCTTTTCTAAGGAAGTAACAAATGACCCAAGACCTAAGGAGCATGAACTGGCTGAGGGGTTGGTAGACAAGGTAGGAGATTTCACAGGGTGAGGACAACACAGTCAAAATCCTTGTGGTGGGAAGGAGCATGTGGGAAGACCTTCATTCTCTCTAGAATGCAGAATTGAATGGGTACCAGTATGACTAAAGCAGTCAATAAGAAAAAGAGGTGTACGGAAACTGCAGAAATAAGCAGTGTTCTATATTCGTGATATTATGAAGCCTGAATATCCTTTTCTATAAAATTGATATATCAATATATTCCTTCTATTACATTTATGGTGATTAAATGAGATACTTTTGAAAGTTTATTATAATGCATGTCCATAGTAAGTGCTCAATGAATATCAAATAAAAATATCAGTTTATTTCTGTCTTGTGTCTAAAATGTTTTAATAAGTATTTTAAGACTTACAAGACAGAGGTTTTGTTTGTTTTTTAATACCACAGGGTCTTTCATTTATCCCAAGAACAGTGGGAAGTGATTGGAATGTTTTAAATAGGGCAGAGAAAAGTGACATGGGTTGTCTTTTTTTTTTTTTTAAACTGAGGCTATAACAGAGAGTATGGAAAACAAAATGGATGCATGTGAGCAAATACAGCAGCTACAAGCTACAGTTCAGGAAAAAGATGATGATAGCCTGGAGTAGGGTGATGGTGGTGGAGATGAAAAGAAAACATATTCAAAATCTGCTTAAGAAGGAAAGCTGACAGAACTTGGTGATGGGGAAGGAGATGTCAAAAAAGGCTCCCACATTTCTGATTTGTGTGTATGGCGGTGGTGAACTCATCAACTTAGAGGATGTTGGAACATAAGATGAAAGAAGATCACAAAGTACATTTTAGACACATTGAGTCTGAGATGCCTTTGAACAGTCAAATAAAGACACTAGGAAGGCAAGTGGACATACAGTTTGGTGCCAGAGATAGAAACCTGTGCCAGTAACTAAAAGCGTGGATTCACTGAGTATGAGATTTTCTGTAAAGATTCGAATGGACCAACAGCCAAGATGTAAGGAACTACAATATTTAATGTCCAGGGAGAAGGGTCCAAGACTGCAGAAGTCAGTAAATAAGGCTATTGATATTAAAGACTATTTCATCAAGAAAGGAATCGTCAACAGAAATAAAGTAAGATGAGTAGTGAAAAGTGACCTGTGAACTTACAGGCACACATATATCTATCAGTGATCTGAGGGAAATCTATCTATTTGAATTTTGGCAATGGAAATGAGACTGAAGTGGGTGGATGGGTGAATAGGAGTAAAGAGATAAAAGGAAAGTATAAATACTTCTTCCTTAAGTTTAATGGAAAATATGAGGAAAGGACCAGAATTTGGAGTACCTAAAGGAAGTCTTTAAACACTGGTATTAAGGCAGAGGTGTGTGTATATGAGTGTTTACTAAAGTAAAAATTTTCTGCTTTATTTCCAATTAATTGAATCTCATCTTACATAATAGGTATATCCCTCAAAAGTGAATATGAATATGAATTTCGTCAAAATGTTTTAGATACAACAGGAAAACGACTGGAAGGTAATCTCTTCATGAATTGCTGATTACCGTGGGTTTTGTTTGTTTTCATTTGTCTGTCTGTCTGTTTTTGAGAGAGAGAGCATGCACACAGGGGGCAGGAGTTAGAGAGAGAAAGAATCTTAAGCAGGCTGCATGCCCAGCTTGGAGCCCCACACGGGGCTCAATCTCACGACCCTGAGATCATGACCTGAGCCAAAATGAAGAGTCGGATGTTTATCCAACTGAGCCACCCTGGTGCCCCAAATTGCTGATTACTTTTGAACAATTTTCCACTTACTTCTATGACTATTTAAGAACTCCTCATTAATTTGTCTAGCTCTCCTTAAATCAGCTACACCCATCCACATTCATGTGCACTAGACATTAGTCTTGCTAAATGCCATAATTTTCTGGGCTATCTAAATTGTTACCTGAATTTATTTACTATTAAAGTTGAACTCCATTCTACTATTGATTAGTGTCGTGTTTTTCCATTCCAGCTAAGGGTTAATCAAATAATATTTTTAATTAAGAAAAAGAGATTCGGATCCCTTGGAAAACTATAGAAATACAATTGAACTCTGATAAAGGTAGTATAAAGGTATTAACTATTATTAATATCCTTATACTTAATCCTCCTACACACATTTTCTAAATGGTTTTTAATATCAAAACAAAAGGAATCCAATTTCTCACCCTAGAAATAGGTATATAATCATGAACTACCACAGGGAAATATGTTCAACCCTTAATAATGAAAAATAATTTAATGACTAAATAAATCAAATCTCACATGTAGAATTTTGAGGACAGGCTTAAAGGAAAGCCACAGATTTGATCTTGGTAAATTATTACCCATCAGTAAAAACTGATATATGGATACAAATTAGTCCTTGCTTATATAAACCTGAAATCCCGGATAACTTCTACTCCTTGTCCCCTAAGGCAACAGAATGGGTCTGTTTGTTTGTCACCTACTGAATGGATCTCTGAATATTTTAAGACACTATTTATATCGCTCTATCCCAAGTATTCTCTCTCTATGCTAAATATGACTGCCTTCTAAGAGAGCTTCTACTCTTCTCTATCTCTTGCTCTATTATCTTCTGACATGTTTCAATGTGCTTTTATTCCCAAAATATAACAGCCAAAACATAAGGTAGTCTTCTATTAATTAATTATCATTAGAACAGATAAATGAATTCAGTAGAGTCACAGTATACAAAATCAATGTACAAAAATCTGTTGCTTTCCTATACACTAAAAATGAAGCAGCAGAAAGTGAAATTAAGAAAACAATCCCACTAAAAACAATAAAATATCTACGAACAAACTTAACCCAAGAGGTGAAAGACCTACACTTTGAAAACTATAAAACACTGATGAAAGAAATTCAAGATGACACAAAGAAATGGAAAGACATCCCATGCTCATGGGTTGGATGAAAAAATACTATTAAAATGTCCATACCACCCAAAGCAATCTACAGATTTAATGGAATTCCTATCAAAATACCAGCAGCATTTTTCACAGAACTGGAACAAACAATCTTAAAATTTGTCTGGAACCACAAAAGACCCTGAAAAGCCAAAGCATCTTGAAAAAGAACAAAATTGGAAGTAGCACAATTCCAGATTTCAAGATACACAACAAAGCTATAGTAATTGAAACAGTATGGTACTGGCACAAAAACAGACCTATAGATCAATAGAACAAAAAAGAGAGCCCAAAAATAAACCCACCATTATATAGTCAATCTTCAAAAAAGGAGGCAAGAATATGCAATGGGAAAAAGACAGTCTCTTCAACAAATGGTGTTGGGAAAACTGGACAGCTACTTGCCAAAGAATGAAACTGGATCACTTTCTTTCACCATACACAAAAATAAATTCAAAATGGATTAAAGACCTGGGTGTGAGACCTGAAACCATAAAAATCCTAGAAGAGAGCATAGGCACTAGGTTTTGTGACACCAGCCATAGCAACATTTTTCTAGATATGTCTCCTGAGGCAAAGGAAACAAAAGCAAGATAAACTGTTGGGACTACATCAAAATAAAAAGAAGGAAACAATCAACAAAACTAAAAGACAACCAACTGAATGGGAGAAGATAGTGCAAATGGCATTTCCAATAAAGGGTTAGTATCCAAAATATGTAAAGAACTGATACAACTCAACACCCTAAAACCAAATAATCCAATTAAAAAATGGACAGAAAACATGAACAGGCATTTCTCCAAAGAAGATATACAGATGACGAACAGACACATGGAAAGATGCTCAACAGCATTCATCATCAGGAAAATGCAAATCAAAACTACAATGACATTATCTTCTCACACTTGTCAGGATAGCTAAAATCAAAAACACAAGAAACAGTAAGTGTTAGCAAGGATATGGAGAAAAAGAAACACTTCTGTTTGGTGGGACTGTAAACTGGTGCAGCTGCTGTGGAAAACAGGATGGAGTTTCCTCAAAAAGTTAAAAATAGAACTACCCTACAATCCAGTAATTGCACTACTGGGTATTTACCCCCAAAATACAAAAACACTAATTCAAAGGGATACATACACCCCTGTGTTTACTGCAGTATTTACAAAAGCCAAATTATGGAAGCAGTCCAAGTGTCCATGTTGAATCATTATATTGTACACTTCAAATTAATATAATACTGTATGTTAGCTATACTGGAATTAAAATAAAAAGCTTTAAAAAACAAAAAATCATCAATAATCATTTCTATAAATATTTATTAAGCATTTGCTAGGTACTAGTTTAGACACTTGGGATACTGAACAAAATAGGGGCCAAATCCCTGTCACTTACATACCACCAGGTATTTTTACATTTTAATTTAGAAAAAAGATTTGACCATATTTAGCTCCTTTTCTCATCATTTCTCAAAGTAGTTCAATAACAATGTAGGTTTTCTTGGGTTTTCTTTTAGTGTATTGTTCCCCATTTCCTGATTTCTCTCTTTTAGAAATAAAGTAGGGAACAAAGGAAGACTATGGCAGAGGATATATTAACTAGCTCTTACTTCCACTCAAGACTTATTTTTGAGAATAAAGCTCACAATTGCTTGTGGGTATAGGCTACATATGGGGTTATGTCTACAACAAGCAAGTGTTCCACTACCTTCACCCCAAAAACTTAGACAACAGAAAAGTAAGATTAGGTTTGAAAATCAAACTATGCCGACAGTATTAGTGTACCTAGCAGACAAATACTTATTTTAAAGTTATGGAAAGAATAAGTCTTGGGATAGCAAACTGTTTTTCTGATTGAACATATTAATAATTAAAAAACAAAGAAATGGGGCGCCTGAGTGGCTCAGTCGTTAAGTGTCTGCCTTCAGCTCAGGTCATGATCCCAGGGTCCTGGGATCGAGCCCCACATTGGGCTCCCTGCTCCTCGGGAAGCCTGCTTCTCCCTCTCCCACTCCCCCTGCTTGTGTTCTCTCTCTCACTGTCTCTCTGTCAAGTAAATAAATAAAATCTTTAAGAAAAAAAAAGATCTCACACAAGATTTAAAAATAAATAAATAAAAAATAAAAAACAAAGAAAGAATGTCGGTCAGAAGCGGAACGTGAGTATTGCCAAAAGCAAAGCAAAGCAAGAATCCTGGAGGCTTCCTCAAGCAGTATTTTGGGCAGGGAGCATCTTCTAAGGTTGCTACAAATTCGTTGTATGGGTATCTTCACAGGTGTATGTTATTAAGGAGATAAATACCTGTTACTAGAGCTGCAGCAATTATACATTTGAATCTCATAGCTAACTCACTTTGCTGTTCTGAATGTTTGCGAAGGAACAAACTAATATGTTATTCCTGATTATTTTGCAATAAATAATCATTTAACTCTCTAGGCATTAGTCAGTAACTTGAGTTCAAGCTACTCCGAGAAACTGAAGAGTTCACCTCTCTAAAAAGCTTCAGGGCCAAGGAAGAGCCAAATCAGGCCTGGAGCCCATGAAGGTTCATCTTCGTGGTGAGTATTTCACGAGTGAGCAACCCTCTATTTTACTTTGTGCCTTGAGTTCTTTTCACTAATAAAGACCCAGATCTTCCATCTCTATCCAGACCTTCATTGATGACCATTATCACCCCCGTGATTTTGTGTCCCGCCAAGGAAGAACCCTGCTCCCTGGTTCTGTTCAGTTCCTGCAGGTTTCCTCTTCTCCAGGTAAAGTGTCTAACTCCCTAAACACTCTTCAATAGGGCTTGCATACCCAGCAATTTGTCCACAGATTTTGAGTCAACAGAGGCAGGGTAAAGGGCAATATTCTTTACTGTTCCTTTTACTCTACTCCTAAGCCCTTTCTCTAACTTCAACTTTGTCTCTTTTTTGAGTTGCCTCTCCACTTGTTTCCCTTCTCTTTCCCCGAGTTTCTCTCATATACACTCTTCAGGATACCCACCCCCCAAAAAAGGGCAGTTCTTCCACTATGGATCAAAGAAGAGAATTTTCTTCAGTTGCCCTCAACATTAGGGCTTCATCATAAGGTAGGATGGAAAATGACTTTTGGAGTGTAAATGAAAGAGGTAAGACAATGCACAAAAAATAATCAGACTAATACTTACATAAAACTGAGGCACAAAAAGATGAAACAGTTGGCTCCAGATAAGGAAATTAGCAAAAATAGATCTTAGTTTCTAAGTAAACTACACTGATGCTTGCTTAAAGAGTTGTTCATTATTGGACTATGTATCCCAGTTCTGCCCCCTTGCACTCTAATTATCTGTCCACTTTTACTCTCAAAACTGTCTCATTTGGTCAATTGTATATGCAGTCATGTTCATCATACTTGGAAAAATTAGAGTTTCTTATTTCTGGGTTTATTCATCGTTGTGTAGTTTGTGTGGTTTTTTTTGTTTAATCCGGTGTTTGTTTAGTATGCTGCCTGTGCAGGTTTGGAACACATCTAATTGTTAGAATTAAGGTGCTCCCCACATTTGATGGATTAGCTGGGCTCATCCTTAATTATTTATCTGGTGTATTCACTAATGACACTGGATAAAACTCTTGTCATTCTGCACTAATTAAAATTAAAAGTAAACTGTGACACCATTTGAAGTACTGTTGAACTTTAGCTCTTTCAGTTAAAAGATTCTAAAAGAAGAGATGATCAATTCTGAATTTAAAAATAAACACAAATTTTCTGTTGAGTAATTAATGCATAATTACATAATTACTTTATCACATGGCTCTGTTCAAATAATTATATATGGCCTTTATGCAAGCTCTCTGTGCTCTAAGCATTTTGCACACATGACTAATTGGCTAGAGAATTATTTCGTAAAGGGAAGGTTATCTACTAAATTATTTTTAACATTAACTGTATACTTACATATGCATTTAACAACTGGTTCATTGCTAAAATGGTCCCAATTCTGCATCCTTCCATATACCACAAACTTTGCAATATGACTTTGCAGATCTTCATATCAAGAGGTAGAACTCATATTCTTATTTCTAGAATCTGGGCTGGATTTGTGACCTGCTTTATCTAATGGAATATGGCAGAAGTAATTTGCCAGATCTAAGGCCAAGCTTCCATGGAGTTTCTGCTTACTTTCTTGGAACTATGCTCAATGACCAGGACAAGTATAGGCTAGCCTGATGAACTAAGTCATTCATGCACATCTAGAGAGCCAGATGAATGCCAGACTTGTGAAGGAGATCATGCTAGAAAAGCCATCCTCTAGTCAGCCAACCTGGTAGTTAATCAAAAATACATTAAGTAAACCCAGCTGGTATCAGCTGAGCCTAACTCAGATCAACAAAACTACCTACCTGACTCTTAGACTATGGAGTAATGATAAATGTTTATTGTTTGAAGTCATTAGAGTTTGCATTAGATTGTTACAGAGAGATGGCTAACTACCATGGTACCTCTTAGATATTCTTACTTCAATATACAGAAAATATTTCAAAATAGTATAAACTATACTATTTTCCATTACTAGCTAAACAACTCAATCTCTGAAAGTCCATATGGCACTCAAATTGAAGATGTCTGAAATATTTTTCCAAACTGTGTTCCTATTATGTTTCACATTTTACTTAAGCTAAGAAAATTTAGTATTTTTTCTACATTTGCTAGTTTCCCCCATTCAATTATTTACGCTAGCCAATGTTTAAATAGCCATTTAAACATTAATCAAGTATATTCCCAACTCTTCATTCACACATACTGCCATAATTTGGAACTATATCACCTCTCTCCTGAATTAATTGTCTTGTCTTCAGTGTCTCTCTACACATCAATTCTACCAGAATTTTTTTTCTACAACACACACCTAATCTTATGCCTTCTTCCCTTAAAAATCATTCTATGTTAAATTTGAATACATATACTCTTTTTGTCAGTAAGCGCGCGCGCGTGTGTGTGTATGTGTGTGTGTAATTTTCTGTGTGGTAAAAACACAAAGTTCCCCCATATAGATAATATTCATCACAGTACTATTAGCTTTTATTTTCAAAAGAGTTTATCTGGGTAATTAATTTATGGGCCATTTAAAAAATTCTTTCTGCTTTGATGCATTGAAGAACAATAGCAACCATCTTAACAGATTACATGAGTCAAAATTTGGTGCTTGTTGCCTAGGGGTTGAAGTTCATATAACTTTGCAAATACACTATCAAATCTTGTTATTTGCATTCCCATTCTCATCCCAAACACACCATCCCTCTTAAGTTGTCTTTATTCCCTTACTCAAGATGCTTCATCTGTATCAAATGTCCTTTCTTATTCCTCACTAGGAAAAATTTTGTTCATCCAATAAAATATAACTTAAAAAACACCATCTCAGTGATACCTTCCTTGATAATGCAGTCAGAAATAATCCCCCATCTATGTGCTCCCCTACAGCAAGTTTTTACTAATATTAATATAGTACTTAACTCATTGCAGTTAGTTGTATAGTTTGTCTTCCCTGCTTGACTGTGAGCTCTTTGAAAGCAATGATTATATAATTTTCACTTTTGTATCCTTAGAAGCTAATAAAGGGCCTGTCAGTAGATATGAGTGACTACCTATATGTCAATAGGAACATATTTTATGTAGATTGAGTAGGTTTTTCCCTCAATGATTCCTAGTATATGTCTCTATAGAGTAATTGCAATAGGCAATTCATGAGCTAACTATTTCATCTGGAATTGTTTTCACATTCCATATTATATTTTAGACTAACAGCAGCATTAACGTGGGCATCATTCCCTGTTTATAAATGAAGAAACTTGGAGAGGTAAGGGGAACTGACAAAAGGTACAAAGTCCTTTAATTCTACAGTTTGGTATCTGTTTACCTGACTAAAATCTTAGATTCAAGAAAACAATTTCATCACAATATAGCATGAGTTAAAACCCCCAAAGTTCTCAACTAACTTCAGGGTTCATATACACTGAAAGTTTAAAAGTGTGAATGAATACTTTTAAGGTGTCATTTCTGCAGCATATGTTATTAAACTATGTTTTCCCACATATAGGCTCATTGCAGTTATAGTGTCTTGCTAGCTTAAAGTCCCTGCTTGTAAAGGAAAAAAGTGACATAACAATGACAATTGCAAATTATTTCATATTTTTCAAAACATGAAACGAGTAAAAAAATGCTTTGATTTTAAATATAATTTTCATAACAACAATAAAACTTCAGTTTGAATTTGTTTGAAAGAACTTCTTCAGAAGTTTTATGAATGACCTTTTTTACTGCATGGCTAAAATCTTTACTTCCTTAAAAGAATTTCCTTTGTTCTTATTGCACCATGTGCATGTTTTCCATCTTGAAGTTCAGTTTTCTTTGCCAAGTTAGGCATTGAAATGCATAAGGCAGGGATTTGTCTGCTCTGCTGATTCTGTGATACCAGCACATTCTTTCCAGGCAATGAAAAGAAAATTACTATAATGCTAATAATATGTACCAATGAAAGCAATAATGATATTGACAGTAAATTGACAATAAGCAAACTATATAACCTTCAGTACATCAAAGACACCTGCTGGTATAGAGAAATTATGACTTCATTGATTTTGGCTTGGTTGCTTATTTGTTTTTGGGGTCTCTGACATTCTAATCTAGAACTCTTGCCAGACCGTTAGGCATACTCTTACGGAATACTGTAGCTAAAACCCAAAACAAATTTAAACAAATTATGCAATGCTGCACTTAATAAAATACAATTCAGTAGCTGAAATCCTCTCCTAACTCCAGAAAGGAGTCAGACATACAGGACAATTAGGCAATCTGTTCGTCATGTGGGTTTACTGATAGAGCAGTGTTGGAGCAGTTACATAACATGCTTTTCAACCACATGCTTATCTGCATCTTATTTGAAAATAGTGTATTCACAATGTAGAAGATATATTTGGAGATTATATTTTGAAAGGGTAATCAATTTTGTCTCTATGAAAGAGTGATATTAGTTGTAAAAGAACGGTCCACACAGTTGTGAGTGACTTAAATTTCAGGCTGACAGAATTATCTACTTAAAATATCTCTGATGGAAACCTACTGGACTAGCCTCTAGCATTTCTCTCTTAAAATGAAATTTTTAATGAAATTTTCCACCTAACACCTTACTTATTTACCCTCCACTCTCATTGAAAAAGATCAAATGTTAGGTAAAAGGTAGAAGTTTCTTGTGATGCCCAGTTTTTTCTATTTCAAGTCAAAACTGAAAATGTCATAAAAAAGCAACTCGAGGCTTTCTTCCCCTTAAATTCCATGTAAACGAGACTATATGTGGTATTTTTTTCCCTCCCAAAAAGTGACTGGATTCTGGGTGACTGTCTCAGTTATAGTTCTTTAAATGTAAGTAATAGAAATTGATTATATATTATTCAAAGATGAAAAATGGATCCCAACCAGTCCACAGAATCAAAGCAGAGCTGAAAACCCAGGCTTGTTGGAAGAATGAATGTGATTTGCCTCGTGTGGGTTGTTTGTTCACGCTGCACAATATTGGTGGTTTTGGGTACTAGGGTTTCTACTGTTTGGGGTGATGAGTCAGGACTTGTACAAGAACAAAGAGAAAAGGGATTTTAGGTAGACTGAAACAACATATTCCACTGAGGCAATAAGTGAATCATCTACAAAACTTACTCTCTTACGATTATCCTTCCACTTATTATCCTCCTTTACGCTTTGTATTTAGCTCTCATAATGAGAAAGGAAGTGAACTGTTATTAGCAAAGTGAAAGGTATTGTTACATGAACCATGATTTTTTCATTATTTAAGAGCAAGGGGAGATCTGTGATGACCACAGGGAATATTTCGCAGGACCTTAGGGAGTTTGAGTAAAGAGAAATAAAGTAAATCCAGATATAATACTGATAATGTAAGATTTCCTCTTGGCATGTTGCAGAGTGAAAAACACTGTCCATGGAATTAGTACAATGGATTTAAGTTCCAAATTTTATATCTCTTATAAATATGGGCAAGTTAATTAATCTGTCATTTTATTCATGTGATAACAGGAGGAACAATGTGAGCCACCCAATTGCATTATTGTGAGAAGACAAAAATATTTTTATATGAAACAATTTTTAAAAAACAAAGACTTCAATGAGTAGGAGTTATTAAGTTCAGTCTAAGTCAACATTTATTTTTTCTCTTCTAAATTACTCACATTCTAAATATTGAAATTTGAATTCTTCATAACATTTCCTAAATCACTCAAATACCATCACAACCACATTCCTAGATAATTTCTACACCAGAAGGTTTAGGAGGGCAGTAATGACTTCTGATTTATTTATAGCTTTAGCTCTATGCCCTTCAGAGCCCAGCATTTTGAAGGTGCTAAATAAATATTTCTTGATTGAATGAAATTCATTCAGTGCTTGAGATTTAGTGCCCAAGAAATCCATTCTTATCCTGAATTTTAGAGCACCAAATATATAGATTCAAGAAATTTCTGTTTTAGGGAAGTTCAACAAACTTGTAACAACTTTTACTATGCTCTATTTCATTTTGAATGTAATGTAGTGACAATGGCAGGGGTTCAGTTTTGAAATTAAAAAGTGTTCCATAAATCATCAATTATTTTTTCTGTGTTCTGGAGTAGTAGCACCAATTCGCTTTTATGCACTGTTTGTATAAAGCAATAACTACGATGGTACGTTTAGTTACACAAAAGTAAAGCAAGTACTGCATTTGCCTGTTTTTTTCCTGGAGAATGTAAAGACAACACTATGTAAAAACTCAAACTGAGATGCTCCATGTATTATTTAGCAATATAAGCTGGGTATGCGTTTAGCCAGTGTCTTAGTTGGGGCTGCTCTAACCAATCACCATAGCCTACACTCTTAAAACAACTATTTTGTTCCTCGTATTTCTGGAGACAGGGAAGTCCAAATTCAAGGTGCCAGAAGATCCAGTGTCTGGTGATGCCCACTTCCTGGTTTGAAGATGGCTATCTTCCTGCACTCTCCATGGTAGAGAGCAGAGAGAGGAAACTCTCATTTTTCTTCTTAGAAGCGCATAAATCCCATTCTTGAGGGCTCCTCCTTTATGACCTAAATACCTCCCAAAGGCCCCACCTCCTAATCACAATCACATTGATGGTTAGAATTTCAACAAATGGAAATCTCACTGTGGTTGGGGAGGGACATAAACATTCTGTCCATGGTAGCTAGACTATACTACAGCAGAGTTACAAAATAAGATTCCTAAGTAAGGGACTAAATATAAATACCCACGAAAATGTGTTTTGTTGTTGCTGTTTTTAACCAAATGTCATCACAGGTAATCTGGCAATCCAGAGGACTGATCTTCTCTTTACCTTATGATGGAAATAATGTTGTGAGTAGGATTCAAATTGTATTGTCATGTCTCTGCTCAGACTGTTGACACCCCCTCCCCTGTATGTTATTTAGAGGTAAACCACCCAAAACTCTTTGGAAGTGTATGGGCAAGTATTTTGACTGCTTTTGTGGAACAATGTAAATTGAACATGTCGTGTGTCATGGTGAACAGTTTTCTTTCATGGCATCATCAGGAGCAGGAAACGAGGGAGGCCTTCATTAAACAGAGGACAAAAGAGAACTCTTTTTGGGATAAGTTGGGTAGAGTTTTCAAATAGGGTTAAGTTCCAAAGCTTTTCTGTCAGTAAAAGGGGAGCTGGCCCCTGCTAGAGGCAGCAGACTGGGGAATAAGGAGAAATCAACTGCAGAGAATTCCCTTGGTCTGTGAATCTAGAAATGATATCTTACTTTTTAAAAATGTAATTACCTTTGTTCATAAACATAAATAAATATAATTACCTTTGTGTGTAACTTTTCTATTTCTGTGTGTGAGAGTATTGTATCTAACACAAAACAAAATGTATGTGCCAAGTACCAGCAAATCTACAGAAGTCCATCACATGATGGCAGGTGGTAGCCTTAGAAATCTAAAGCAGATACCCAGAGAGGGAAGTCTGGCTGAGGTAATGAGCTACCATGTCATGGATTTCTAAAACCAAAATCTATTCCCTGGGTACCTCCAGAAGTAGGTAGGGAAAAGATCCATGCAAGTTTAGATTCCTACTTTTATATACAAGATATCAGCTGAGACTATGGTTACCTGGCTCTTACAATGTAGGTTGACCCTTGATGGCTGGCTAATATGGGACCTTGTGGTTTTAATAAGGGCTAAATAACAATTTACTCCTCCTCCTCCCTCTCCCACTCTATGTCTACTACATACACTCCTTGAGCCCACCAGTTACAGACCATTTGAGGCTCTATCACTACAGACACTCATTATTTATTTCTATATTCAGGCACAGAACTAAAGAAAAATCTTTAAAAAATAAATCTGTCAAGCTTCTGCAATAGTCTGAGGTAAAAGAGCTGACTATTGTATTTAAATGTGGAAAGCTATCATGTGATTTTAGAGTAAAATAAAAGCTGTTTTTGTTTTCAAACTATTCCCACTACCTTTTTAAGACAATATTTTATTGTGGAAAAAGCACTTAACATGAGACCTACTCTCTTTTAACAAATGTTTTAAGTGTATGATACAGTATTATCAACTATAGGTATAATGTTGTAAAGTGGAGGTCTATAGTTTATTCATCTAGCTGGACTGGAATGCTATGCCTACTGATCATTAATTCCTCATTTCTCCCTCTCACTAGCCCCTGGAAACCATCATTCTACTCAGATTCTATGAATTTGACTATGTTAAATACCTCATATAGGTGAACTTATGCAGTACATGACTTTCTGTAACTGACTTACTTCACTAATAAAATGTCCTCAAGATTCACCCATGTTGTAGCATGTTGCAGAATTCCCTTCATTTTAAGGGCCGGATAATATTCCATTATAGTTATATACCACATTTTCTTTATTCATCCGTCAATGGAAATTTAGGGCATCTCCACATCTTGGCTATATGCAATGAAATGTGGGAATGCTAATATTTCTTTGAGATCTCAATTTCAATTCTTTTAGATAAACATACAGAAATGAGATTGCTGGATAACACGGTAGTTCTATTTTTAGTTTTTTGAGGAAGCTCCATACTGTTTTCCATAAGAACTATACCATTTTGCATTTCCACCTATCAATTCTTAAAACAATTGAGCTCTGGAAAAGAGCTGTGCACTCTTTCCCAACTGTTTCTCCATTTCTAAAAATTTTAATTCCTATTACTTTTGTATACACAAAATCTTAAAACTACAAAAAAAAAAAACCCTACATATCTCTGTATCTGTTTATTTACCTTGGAAATTACTGTTTGTTTTTTTTTTAAAGAAACAGCTGTTTTGAAAATACCATTTCATGGGTAAGAAAATATATATTTTTATTTATTTTTTGTTTTTAAAGAGATTCTGTATGGGGCACCTGGGTGGCTCAGTCATTAAGCATCTGCCTTTGGATCAGGTCATGATCCCAGAATCCTGGGATTGAACCCCACATCAGGCTCCCTGCTCAGCAGGAAGCCTGTTTCTCCCTCTCCCACTCCCCCTGCTTGTGTTCCCTCTCTCGCTGTCTCTGTCAAATAAATAAATGAAATAAATAAATAAATAAAAAGTAGATTCTGTATGAAAAACAAACTTAGTTCTCATACATTTTGCGTTTGGTTTGGAAAAATTCAGCTGCTATAAGAAGCCAGATTCAGAAAGATTCCCTCTTACCCTCTTATAATTACTAGAAAGGATTTTGCAGGAAATTGAACATCTTCATAGAATGCAGTGAAGATCATGTAGAAACCTTGACAATGCAAATAACTGTACTTGTTAGGACTCTTTTAAAATATTTAAATTCAATTTAGTTAACATATAGTGTATTATTAATTTCAGGGGTAGAATCCAGTGATTCATCAGTTGCATATACCACCCAGTGCTCATTACATCAAGTGCTCTCCTAAATGTCCATCACCCAGTTACCCCATCCCCCCACCCACCTCCCCTCTAGCAACCCTCCATTTGTTTCCTAGAGTTAAGAGTCTCTTATGGTTTTCAAGTGATGAAGAACTTAGCTATATTACATATAAATTTCTTGCCCAGGCTTATTCTTATGTCTCTATCTCTGCAGTGATTATAAATTCTTATTTATAATAACTTCAGGAAGACTAATGATATAGCTTGTTATCAAGTGTATACAAAAATGCAACAATTCTTGATTTTTTTTTTCCCCAAAATTAAAAAGATAAGATGGAATTGTGAATGGAAAGACCTTGGTACAGAGATTCTCCATGCTCTAGAGCAGGAAGTCAGGTTGGGTAGATCACTTTCCCTTTCTGCATTTGTTTCTCTGCCTATTAATTGTTGGAAAGAACGTAAGGTGTCACTTACTCAAGTGCTATGGGGGCCAAATACAATGTAAATGAGCAAAGGGAGCCACTGTAACACAATGGCAGTGGGGGCACCTGAAGAGAACCAGGAAGTAGATGTCATTTTAAACAAGGCCAGCTGCTAGCTAGCAACAAATTATTGTAGAAAAGCAAGTATCATAACTTGGCAAATTTGCTGAAACAGAAAAAGTCTGGTTTTTAGGCAAAATATCCTAGTTTTTAAATGTTGAGAACTCAGTTTTTTGCACACTATCTACCACAACACAACAAAATCAGCACTGTGTTTGGCTTTTAAGCTGCCAGTTAGCAACCTATGAGCAAGAGAATCTCCAGTTATGGTGCTAATATGCCTTAATTGAAAGTGTACTGAGCATTTGACATCTCTTTTATTCAGAATCATGCAAGGACATCTAAGGACTTTAAGGATGTAATTGTGCTAGAGACTAGAAAAACCAGTTCATTAATGCCAAAAACTGGTTTACATTTTTTACTTGGTTGTATACTTGGTACTAAAAGTCACTACTATTTTCATGATTCTTTTAATATTCTTTTTTTTCCTTTTTTTTAAATTTAAATTCATTTAGCCAACATATAGTATATCATTAGTTTTAGATGTAGAGTTCAATAATTTATCAGTTGTGTATAACACCCATTGGTCATGAAATCACGTGCCCTCCTCATTGCCCATCTCTTTTAATATTCTTTATGCCATGTATGATTACAAGTATGTAAGTATCAGTGCAATTTAAAATATACTAGGTAAGCTGAACATGCTACAGATTGTTCCATGTTCCATATTTTCCTTTCAGATTAGAAGCTCCCCCCAAAATGCATTATTACCCAAAGCAATCTACAGTATTATAACTCAGTGACAAGTATAGAGCTCACTGCACCTGCTAATAATGGTAGTCTACAGTCTCTTTGTCAGAAAAAAAAAAAAACAAAACAAAAAACAACAGCTTTTTTATCTAATTATCATCATTTCCATTGATTATGGTGTTTTTCAGAGAATTAGACTAAAACATAGTGTTGCTTATATGACGAGATCAAATAACGACAAAGGCACACACACAAAGAGTATTTGATCTCAATGACAGACTAAACCTTCCAAATTGCTAATCAGTATGACATCATATTGGGAAAGGTTTTATATGACACAGATATAAAGCTTTAGCATGGAATTTGGATGAAAAAATAGGCTCCTCTCTTTTACTTTTTTAAATGACAATCTGCTTCAGAAGGCAGTCGATAAAAGTATATTCCTATACTTGGATTCCTTTTGAATTTCTAGAAATACTAGCTCTGGGAAGTGGGACTATAGGTGATCTTTTGTGTTAGTCATGGTGTCCACACCAGAAAGAAGCTAATTCATCTGATGAAATTTAAAACTGATAAAACCCAAACCCAAACAATTTCTTAGCAAGCTTTTTCTGAAGAAACCACTTTCCACTCTGAAAGCATTTTTATCTTTGGTATTAACAGTTTCACAAGGATATGTGTTAATTTGCAGACTCTATTTGTTTCCCCCTGCTCAGCACTTAACTGAAATATCAATATGAAACTGTGAGATTTGGTTTTTCTTTTATTAATGGATTACTTTTCTATTTTTTTCTATTCTCTTTCTGAAAATATATTTCATATTGATGTTATATATGCTAGATAAGATTATCCAGATGGCTTAATTCAGCTTTCAAATTGTCCTAATTTTTGTCTTTGTCTTGATTTTCCTGTGTCTTTTAAATTTTTCACAACCACTGTACTAACCTACATAACATACTTCTTCCTCAAACTTCCCTTTCAAACCAAACACACACAAGCACATACATGCACACACAGAAAGAGAGGGGGCTGGGAGGAGGTCTTATTTTTTTTTTTTTTAACTTAGGCAGTATCATTTTGGGAAACATATTTTGTTCTTGTTTCAGAATGCTTTTTCATTCTAGTAGCTTCTTTTTGGGGGAATATGCTATCTTCTCTAGTTTTTATGAGAATGCTAATTTGGAATTAAAATGTATTTCCGTATTTTCATATAACAAAGTTCTTTGTAGTTTATAGTTCCATGTGTTCTGAAATATGGCAGAGCTTTATAATCACTGCCCCAATCATAATACAGAACAGTTTCATCATCCCTCCAAAAATTACCTTTTGCAGTCCTTCCATACCCTCAATTCCTGGCAACCATGGATAAGTTCTCCAGCCTTACAGTTTGCCTCTTCCAGAATATAAGTGGAACCATATGTTATCTTGCTGTTTGAATCTGGCCTCTCCACTTAGCAAAATGCATCTGAGCTTCATCTACGTTACTGCATGTATCAATAGTTCCTCTAATTATAATGTTTTTTTTTAAAGTTTTCTCTTTTACCAAAAACATGTTTGATCTTCTGGAAATCAATTGTTCTGGTTTATTTTTATTTTTGACTATGAACTTATAGAAATGCCTGGCAGTCCTTAACTGCTATTTATATTTATAAATAAAGAGCCATTTTATTTATAAAAGTCATTGGCATAAACCTTTCTACCTGGAGTATGTCTTTTTTTTTTATGACTGACCTTCCCCAGAAGAGACAGATTAGCAGGTCCTTGTGAAACAGGAGGGAATATTGACTGCCAAGTTTTCTGGAGGGAGTGGAATAGGGGGTTGCACACATGGGGTGTAGAGTCAGGTAATCCTTACACTCATTCAAATGCCAAAATAAGGACTTTTTGATGGTATCGAAATTTACACTAAAAACCTTGGTTTTTCCTGGCAGATTATTCAGTTTCTTTCTAGGGCAAGGTTTTGTTTTAATTCCTTTTAACTAGAAGTAAAAGCCACTGCTGCTTTCTCCTTCCTTCCCCCCTCCTGATCTGTATGTGTGTGTGTGTACGTTGAAAGGGTAAGTGCCAAGGAAGATGAAGATACGTGTTACGTGTAGTAGCCCAGTGGTTGTAGAGAATGTCCACCCATTTCAAGCTTGATGTCTCTTCACAGCTATGCTGGAAAAAGGACATCTTCCACTTTAGCCGCAATATTTTTCTCTAGTTTTTAAACAATATGAACCAATTGGTTTTTGTTCTCAAAATTCATCATAATTTCTGAAACATTCTTGATCCTGCTTCTGTTCTCAGTGTTATTATGAATACTCTCTTCTATCCATACTCATAGTTCCTTCATAAGGAGTGGGAAAGAAGAGGCAAAATTGTGTGCATTCTCAGCCATCCAGAACCAGAACCCAAAGAGTACTGTCATTGTAAGAATGCCTGATCTCATGCAAGAACTATGTGACCCTACACTATGAGTTATAGTCTTCATTACTCGCCACAGTACTATGGATCTCCTTTACTGTTTGTCACATATCCCCAGAGTCGAGATTCAGCTAAACCTTTAATAGTAACCTCTTGAAAGCTGAATTATCTTTGGACCCAAAGTGTTTGCCTATGGGTGGGTGGGTGGTGTCAAATGAAGAAATGTAGATGCACTAGTAGATAGTTGAGCATGTTTGGTGTAGGGAGCCTTCCATATACCCCCTCAAGTACCATGCAGAAATGTTCTACTCTGCCATTTGGTTTGCAGTAATAGAGAATAGTGAAGGGAGAAAATATTACTGGGAGGAAAAATGCTAGGTTCTTGACATGCATTTTCGTACTTGTTTTTCCTTAAATATCTTCTTCAAAATAACCAACATCCTATAAAGAAACTGAGCCTTAGGAAACATTCCCCAAATCACTCAGCTCTTGAGGAAAAGAACTACCAGTCCAACATACTTCCTCTGGTACTTAAGACCAGACTCTACAAAAAGATCGACTGCGGCAGGCTGAAGAAGTCTACTTGGAGGCAGGACTTCGACTCACGTAGCAAAACAAAGGTAATTTAGGAGGGCCCTGTGAAAATTATGTGCTCTGATTTCTCATCGCTTCTTTTTCTTTTCCTTTCTTACCAAGAGTGATGCTTAACAGCTTAATTGAGGTGTCACTTATTACCATAAAATCCAACCATTATAAGTGTACAATAGTTTATACTAAACTTATAGTTGTACAACCATCCTGACAATCCAATTTTAGAAAATTTCCGTCACTCCAAAGAATCCCCTCATGCCTATTTGAAGTTAATATCCACATCTACCATAACCCTAGGCAGAAACGATCTGTTTTATCTCTATACATTTTAACTTTTTCTGGATTTTTTAAAAAATAAATCATATAATACATGGTATTTTGTATGTATTCTTTCACTTATCACACTGTTTTCAAGATTCATACCTTTTGTGGCATATATAAATGGTTCTTCCTTCCTCATCACCAAAAAAGTAATCCATAGTACGGGGTTCCACATTTTGTTTATCCATTCATCTGTTCATGATTTATTTGGAGTGTATATTGATTTTATACTCTGCAACTTTTTTAGTAGTTCTAAAAGTTTTTGGGGGGAGTATTTAAAGTTTTCTATATATAAATTATGTTATCCACAGATAGTGACAGTTTTATGTCTTCCTTTTCAATTTGGATGCCTTTTCTTTTTCTTGCCTAAGTGCTCTGTCTAGGACTTAATACTATTTCGAACAAAAGTGGCAACAGTGGGCACCCGTGTCTTGCTCCTGATCTTAGAGAAAAAGATTTCAGCTTTTCACTGTTGAGTGTGATATTACCTCTGAGCTTCTCCTTTATGACTTTTATTATGTTGTGGTACATTCCTTCTATATCCACTTTGTTGAGAGTTTTTTACATAAATGGAATTTGAATTTCGTCAAGTGCTTTTCCTGCATCTACTGAGATGATCATATGTTTTTTATCCTTCATTTTGTTAATGTGATATATCCTGCTGATGGATTTGCAGATGTGAAAACATCCATGCATCCCCAGGAATAAATCCCATTTGATCATGGCATATGATCCTTTTAATAAATTGTTGAATTCAATTTGCTAATATTATGTTGAGGATTTTTTTTTCCATCTGTGTTCACCAGGGATAGTGGCTCATAATTTTCTTTTTTGTGTGGTGTCCTTGTCTGGTTTTGGTATGAGGGTACTGCTGGCTGCATAAAATGAGTTGGGAGCATACTCACTTCTTCAATTTTTTAGAAAAGTTTGAGAAAAATAAGTATAAAACCTTCTTTGAATGTTTGGTAGAATTTGCCAGTGAGCTGTTTGGTCCTGAACTACAATTTATTGGGGGCTTTTTGATTACTAATTCCTAGCACTCAGATGGAATTATTCTTTACTAGTAATCAATCTACTCAGATTTTCTATCTTCATGACTCAATCTTGGAAGACTGTATTTTTCTAGAAATTAATCCATTTCTTCTAGGTTGTCTGATTTGTTGGCATATAATTGTTCATTACTAGCCTCTAATGATCCTTTGTATTTCTGTGGTATAAGTTATAACTTCTCATCTTTAATTTCTGATTTTATTTATTTGTTCCCTCTCTCTTTTAGTCTTACTGAGTCTAGCTAAAAAAGGCTTTTTCAGATTTACCTTTTCAAAGAACCAGCTCTTAATTTCATTGATCTTTCCTATTGTCTTTTTAGTCTCTATTTCATTTATCTCTGCTCTGATTTTTATTATTTCCTTCTAACTTTGGGCTTTGTTCTTTTTTTTTCCTAGTTCATTTGGGTGTAAAGTGAAATTGGTTATTTGAAATATTTCTTCCATCTTAAGATAGGCTGTATTGTCATGAACCTCCCTCTTAAAGTACTTCTGCTGTACCCCATAGATTTTGGTACTATTTTTCGTTTTCATTTCCCTCTAGGTATTTTTTATTCCTCCTTTGATTTCTTCATTGACCCACTGGTTGTTTAGTATCATGTTTAATCTCCATGTATTTGTAAATTTTTAGTCTTCTTTTAATTGATTTCTAGTCTCATACCCTTGTGGTCAAAAAGATGCTTGATATGATTTCAAATGATGAACTCCTTTAGCTTTTGCTTATCTGGAAAACTCTTTATTTCTCCTTCAATTCTGAATGATAATATTCACAGGTGAACTATCCTTGGTAGGAAATTTCTTTTCTTTTCACCACATCAAATATGGCATGTCATGCCTTTCTGGCCTGCAAAGTTTTTGCTGAAAAATCTGCTGATAGCCTTATGGGGTTTTCCCCTGTATGTAACACATTGCTTTTCTGTTGCTGCTTTTACAGTACTCTCTTTAGCCTTCTTAAAAAAAAATAATAAAACAATTTATTTATTTATTTGAGAGAAAGAGAGAGAGAGTACACAGACAGAGAGGGAGAAGCAGACTCCCCACTGAGCAGGGTACCCAATGTGGGACTCTATCCCAGGACACTGGGATCATGACCTGAGCTGAAGGCAGATGCTTAACTGACTGAGCCACCCAGGCACGCTGGTGCTCTCTTAAACATTCAATGTCTTAATTATAACGTTTTTGGTGTGGATATTTTTGGGTTCATTTTAATTCAAACTCTGTGGGTTTTCTAGACCTGGACATCTGTTTCCTTCACCAGATTAGGAAAGTTTTCAGCCATTATTTCTTCAAATAAGTTTCCTGCCCCTTTCTTTCTCTCTCCCCCTTGGACCTGTATAATATAAATGTTAGCTACTTGATGCTGTCCCATAGATTCTTTAAGCTATCATCACTTTTTTTCCCCCACTTCATTTTTGTTTTTGCAGTTGTTTGGATGTTTTCTTTTCGTTGTGTTTGGATGAGTCCCACTGTTCTGAGTTCACTGATCCTTTCTTCTGCTTCATTCATCTAGGCTATAATTGAACACTTCCAGTGCATTTTTTGTTTATTTATTATATTCTTCAGATATGTGACTTCTGTTTGGTATTTTCTTATATATTCCATCTCCTTGTTAAAGTTATCAGGGTGTCCATCCATTCTTATTTTGAGTTAGCTGAGCATCTTTATGACCATTACTTTGAACTCTTTTTCAGGTAGATTATCTCCATTTCATGAAAGTTTATTCCTGGGTTTTTATGTTGTTATTTTTTTTTAAGTGGGTATTTTATTTATTTGTACTTAAACCTATAAGCCAACCAGCCAACTGGTATTATCATGATACATTAAAATACAAGACATCTTTCTACAAATACTAGAATAATGAACAAATTAACAGTTCCAGTAAAACATCACAAGGGGCAGAGGAAATCAATGAAGCACATTATAGCTTAACCCTTCACCATTTACAATTGAGGTTATTAATGAGAAAAGCCTCACGATCTCAGAAAATATAAATTATCCTTCATCACATGTCTTTGTATCTTTTTTTTTTAAAGATTTTATTTATTTGAGAGAGAGAATGAGAGAGTGCACGAGAGGGAAGAGGGTCAGAGGGAGAAGCAGACTCCCTGCTGAGCAGGGAGCCTGATGTGGGACTCGATCCCAGGACTCCAAGATCATGACCTGAGCTGAAGGCAGTCGCTTAACCAACTGAGCCACCCAGGCGCCCCACATGTCCTTGTATCTTTACTTCCTATTCTTGAGATTAGATTCTAGAGCCTAAAGATTTCCACATTAGTATTGTATCTAGTTATCTATAGCCAGAAACACCTTTTATCATGTTGTCCATAGCAGCCAATGCTACTGAAACCTCTTTGACTCCAATCGTACCCCCTCAATGGATACAATAATAATGGGAAACAGAATATCGAGGCAGAGATATATAGGACCCTAAAAGACAAAGCCTATGAGAAGTAATACAGCCACTGCCCAAATTGAGATCAAATAATATACTCATTGTCACACATCTTCAGGCTGTATGTTAACAGAGTAATTTGGGAACAAATACATTATTTGTTGGGTATTAAAATACTTAGCAGATTGATGTATTACACTATGGCTTTCCCCAGAAGTTTCTAAAATGGACTCCAAATCGCCAGTGGAATTTTGCTGGAACTGGATCTGGGGCTGCAGGGATTCCTCTCCACGGGTGTGGAACTGGCTGTTCCAGGCTTGGGGGCACCAGGTCTGACTGGTCCAGGAATGGTTGCTCCAAGACTGGCCATTCCAGGAGTGGTTGCTCCAAGATTGGCTGTTCCAGGTCTGGTTGCTCCAATTCGAGTTATTCCAGGTCTGGCTGCTCCATACTGGAAGGTTTCTGGAAGTGTTCATCAGGTATCCCTGGTGGTAGGAAAAGAAGCCTGGGTATTCTGCAGTTGCTGTGCTGTTCTGAGTCACACTCTTGCTCTCCTTTGGCCAGTGGTTTTTCTGCCACCTCTTACATTTCATTCTCTGGTTCTGGAACCAGGTCTTCACTTACTTATAGCTAAGGTTCAGAATGTTGGAAAGTTCTTGCATCTGCTGGAGACTGAGGTATTTCTGTCTCTGAAATCGATCATTAAGGACATAGAGTTGGGTCTGAGAGAACACGGTCCTGATCTTCTGTTTCTTGCCCTGGGCCATATCTTCCTTCCTCACTGTTCTCTCCTCTCCAGAAGTGGGTGGTAATTTTACCCTGGGACTGGTGGAGGAATTGGGACTGTCCTGAACAAGCAGATCCATGGAGGAAGGAAGAGGAGAGACAGTCTCCATGTGGGGTGTCTCAGCAGATGACATTTGCAGGGATGCATAATTTTCTTCAGGCCCATAAATCTCAGGCATTGGAGAAGAGTCCCTAGAACTGGGTTCTTTGGGGACAGGAAGGCATTGGGGTGGAGTTGGATCTGCCCTCATGCTGGTGAGTTCAGGGTAGAGGGCTATGTTGTTCTTTAGTTTGAAATATATTCCTCTGTTTCCTCATTCTTACTTGAATCTTGAGTTTGTTTCCATATACTAGGTGAAAGAGCTACTTCTCCCAGTCTTGAAGGAGCGGCCTTATGCAGAAGATGAATCTTATCATTCAAACTTGCCCTAGTTCTTGTTTGTCTCTTGAACCTTTGTGGTTGTCTAAGCTGTCTGATCTATTCTTGAAAGGTCCCAGTTGCTGAGGGTGTAACAAGACCTGTCAGTGTTCCAAAGGGAGGGATCTCTGTCAGCACCTAGTTTCTTGCTCACTGAATGCCAGACCCTCAAGCTTCAGGTTTTAAAGTGTGCATATATATATAGTCCTGTGGGACTGCAATCATAAATCTTGCTGGCCTCCACACCAGGTAATCTGGAGGTATCTCCTGATGACTGTTGCAAAATAAGGGTTCCAGACAAGTGCATAAGCTCCCTTCTTGGAGATACCAGTGAACTATAGGAAGGCCTAAGAAAGTGCAACAATGGTAACCCCCAGTCTACATTCCTGGGATCATCTCGGAAGCCTCTAGATGTTAACCTTAAGGCAGTCCCTCAGGCTGAAGCTCCAGGGCAAGTAAATAGGACATTTTCACTGGAAGAGTAAGGGTTTGTTTCACTCTGTTGTCTGTGTCATGCCCAAGTGTGGCAGCCTGTCAAGACATGTGTCTCCAATTGTTTTATCCCTGGTTCCCAGAGCCAGCCACTCAAGGGATTCATGAACTGTCCACAGGCCGGCCAGCTTTAGCAAAGGCACAGGAAAGCAAAGGGGTAGGGCATCACCACTGTGATGCTTACAAAGTTGTTTCTTACTTAATATCAAGAGTCTCAATCTTTTTTTTTTTTTTTCCTATGAGATTCACCGTTAAGGAAGAAGTTAACAATCTGGACACATTCCCACGATATATCCGGATTTTTAAAGCATTGTGCTATTGATGTCAAAGACAAATATGAGGCAGATAATGTAAATTTCCAACTAACTGTCTAGACACTTTTCCAGTAACTGAGGGCTCATCTGTGTGTCATACAACATGGTTTATTTATCAAGTAGTGAGCTGCAGCTCACGATTAGAAAAAACGCCAGCCTAGTCCACTGCACCAAATGAGAATCTCATAGGTATTCCAGTTCAACTCCTTCTAAGCTCCATTTTACTCCCTAAGTCTTGCCCTGGAAAGAATCTGTAACAGGTCCCAGACATTACTGATAAAGACTTGTAAGTGGTAAATTCTTTTCTACTCTTCAGCGAGTTGTAATGAGGAGTTCCTGAGAGTTCTATGAGTTCAGGTTAATGGTACTTGCTATAGTAACTTGTAATTCAAAATTCATCTACCTACAGAAACCTACTGGGTGATGCTTCATGATATAGTATTGACAAAAATATAATTGAGGTATAATGTTGATTAAATAGTAATATTCTGGGAGAGAGTCCAAGATGGCAGAGGAGTAGGAGACCTTAATTTCATCTGGTCCCAGGAATTCAGCTAGATAGCTATCAAACCATTCTGAACACCTGCAAACTCAACCAGAAATCAAAGAAAAGAATAACTGCAATGCTACGAACAGAAAAGCGACCACTTTCTGCAAGAATGACAAGACGGAAAACCTCACCTCAAAAAAGAGAACAAGAGGCAGTACTGACTCCCAGGGACCTAAGCAATATGGACATTAGTAAAATGTCAGAACTAGAGTTCAGAATAATTATTATAAAGATACTAGCTGGGCTTGAAGAAAACATATAAGATGCTAGAGAATCCCTTTCTGGAGAAATAAAAGAACTAAAAACTAACCAAGTGAAAATAAAAAAAGGCTATTAATAAGATGCAACCAAAAATGGAGATTCTAACTACGAGGATAAATGAGGCAGAAAATAAATGAGGAGAAGTGATATAGAAGACTAAATGATGGAGAATAACAAAGCTGAGAAAAAGACAGATAAACAACTACTGGAACACGAGGGGGGAATTTGAGAGGTAAGTGATATAAAGTGAAACAATATTAGAACAAGTGGGATCCCAGAAGAAGGAAGAGAGAGGGGGGCAGAAGGTATATTGGAGCAAATTATAGTGGAGAACTTCCCTAATTTGGGAAAGGAAACAAACATCAAAATCCAGGAGACACAGAGAAACCCCTTCAAAATCAATAAAAATAGGTCAACACCCTGACGTCTAATAGTAAAAATTACAAATCTCAGAGACAAAGAGAAAATCCTGAAAGTAGCTCGGGAAAAGACGTAACCTAAAATGGTAGAAACATTAGATTGGCAACAGACCTAACCACAGAGACCTGGCAGGCCAGAAAGGACTGGCATGATATATTGAGGGTACTAAATGAGAAAAATATGCAGCCAAGAATACTTTATCTAGCTAGGCTATCATTGAAAATAGAAAGAGTGATAAAAAGCTTCCTGGATAAACAGAAACGACAAGAATTTGTGATCACCAAACCAGCCCTACAAGAAATGTTGAAAGGGGTCCTCTAAGCAAAGGCAGAGCCCAAAG
The DNA here is from genome assembly GCF_009762305.2 of Zalophus californianus. Taxonomy (NCBI): domain Eukaryota; kingdom Metazoa; phylum Chordata; class Mammalia; order Carnivora; family Otariidae; genus Zalophus; species Zalophus californianus. Next base: position 50,363,550 of record NC_045597.1, read on the forward strand.
GTAACACAGACCAGAAAGGAACAGAGACAATATAAAGCAAGAGTCACCTTACAGGCAATACAATGGCATTAAATTCATATCTTTCAATAGTTACCCTGAATGTAAGTGGGATAAATGCCCCAATCAAAAGACACAGGGTATTAGATTGGATAAAAAAGCAAGACCCACCCATATGCTGTCTGCAAGAGACTCATTTTAGACTCAAAGGCACCTTCAGATCAAAAGTGAGGGGTGGAAAACAATTTATCATGCTAATGGACACCAAAAGAAAGCTGGGGTGGCAATCCTTATATCAGACAAATTAGATTTTAAACAAAAGACTGTAATAAGAGATGAGGAAGGACACTATATTACACTTAAAGGGTCTATCCAACAAGAGGATCTAACAATTATAAATATTTATGCCCCTAACACGGGAGCAGCTAATTATATAAGCCAATTAATAACAAAATCAAAGAAACTCATCGACAATAATACAATAATAGTAGAGAACATTAACACCCACCCCACACTAAAATGGACAGATCATCTAAGCAAAAGATCAACAAGGAAATAAAGACTTTGAATGACACATTGGACCAAATGGACTTCACAGATATATTCAGAATATTCCATCCCAAAGCAACGAAATACACATTCTTCTCTAGTGCACATGGAACATTCTCCAGAATAGATCACATGCTGGGTCACAAATCAGGTCTCAACTGGTACCAAAAGACCAGGATCATTCCCTGCATACCTTCGGACCACAGTGCTTTGAAACTAGAACTCAATCACAAGAGGAAAGTCAGAAAGAACTCAAATACATGGAGGCTAAAGAGCATCCTACTAAAGAATGAATGGGTCAACCAGGAAATTAAAGAAGAATTAAAAAAATTCATGGAAACCAATGAAAATGAAAACACACTGTTCAAAATCTTTGGGATACAGCAAAGGCAGTCCTAAGAGGAAAGTATATAGCAATACAAGCCTTTCTCAAGAAACAAGAAAGGTCTCAAATACACAACCTAACCCTACACCTACAGGAAGTGGAGAAAGAACAGCAAATAAAGCCTAAACCCAGCAGGAGAAGAGAAATAATAAATATCAGAGCAGAAATCAATGAAATAGAAACCAAAAGAACAGTAGAACAGATCAACGAAACTAGGAGCTGGTTCTTTGAAAGAATTAACAAGAGGATAAACCCCTGGCCAGATTTATCAAAAAGAAAAGAGAAATGACCCAAATCAACAAAATCATGAATGAAAGAGGCAAGATCACAACCAACACCAAAGAAATACAAACAAGTATAAGAACATATTATGAGAAACTTTATGCCAGCAAATTAGATAATTTGGAAGAAATGGATGCATTCCTAGAGATGTATCAACTACCAAAACTGAAACAGGAAGGAACAGAAAACCTGAACAGACCCATAACCAGCAAGGAAATTGAAGCAGTAATCAAAAATCTCCCAACAAACAAGAGCCCAGGGCCAGATGGCTTCCCAGGGGAATTCTATGAAACATTTAAAGAAGAATTAATACCTATTCTTCTGAAACTGTTCCAAAAAAATAGAAATGGAAGGAAACTTCCAAATTCGTTCTATGAGGCCAGCATTACCTTAATCCCAAAACCAGACAAAGACCTCACCAGAAAGGAGAATTATAGACCAATATCTCTGATGAACATGGATGCCAAAATTCTCACCAAAATATTAGCCAATAGGATCCGACAATTCATTAAAAGGAATATTCACCACGACCAAGTGGGATTTATTCGTGGGCTGCAAGGGTGGTTCAACATCTGCAAATCAATCAATGTGATACACTACATTAATAAAAGAAAGGACAAGAACCATATGATCCTCTCAATAGATTCAGGAAAAGCATTTGACAAAGTACAGCATTCTTTCTTGATTACAACTCTTCACAGAATAGGGATAGAGGGAACAAACCTCAATATCATAAAAGCCTTCTGTGAAAAACCCACACAAATATCATTCTCAATGGGGAAAAACTGAAAGCTTTTCCCCTAAGGTCATGAAGACTGCAGGGATGTCCACTATCACCACTATTTTTCAACATAGTACTTAAAGTCTTAGCCTCAGCATCAAACAATAAAAAGAAATAAAAGGCATCCTAATTGGCAAAGAAGTCAAACTTATGCTCTTCACAGATGACATGTTTCTCTATGTTGAAAACCCACAAGACTCCACTCAAAAGTTGCTAGAACTCATACAGGAATTCAGCAAAGTGGCAGGATACAAAATCAATGCATAGAAATCAGTTGTATTTCTATACACTAACAATGAGACAGAAGAAAGAGAAATTAAGCAATCGATCACATTTACAATTGCACCAAAAATTATAAGATACCTAGGAATAAATCTAACCAAACAGGTAAAATATCTATACTCTGAAAACTATAGAACACTTATGAAAGAAATTGAGGAAGACACAAAGAAATGGAAAAACATTCCATGCTCATGGATTGGAAGAGCAAATAATGTTAAAATGTCTATGCTGTGTGAGACTGTTAAATCACAGACCTGTACTTCTGAAACAAAGAATACACTGTATGTTAAAAAAAAAAAAGAAGAAGAAGAAGAAGAAGATAGCAGGAAGGGAAAAATGAAGGGGCGGAAATCAGAGAGGGGAGATGAACCATGAGAGACTGTGGACTCTGAGAAACAAACTGAGGGTTCTAGAGGGGTGGAGGGTTGGGGGATGGGTTAGCCGGGTGATGCGTATTAAAGAGGGCACATACTGAATGGAGCACTGGGTGTTATGCGTAAATAATGAATCATGGAACACTACATCAAAAACTAATGATGTAATGTATGGTGATATACATATAAAGTCTATGCTCCCCAAAGCCATCTACACATTCAGTTTAATCTCCATCAAAATACCAGCAACACTTTTTAGAGAGAGGTAACAAATAATCATAAAATTTGTATGGAACCGGAAAAGACCCCAAATAGCCAGAGGATTATTGAAAAAGAAAACCAAAGCTGGTGGCATCACAATTCCAGACTTCAAGCTCTATTACAAAGCTGTCATCATCAAGACAGTATGGTATTGGCACAAAAACAGACACATAGACCAATAGAACAGAAGAGAGAATTGGCTAGAAATGGACCCTCAAGTCAATGGTCAACTAATCTTTGACAAAGCAGGAAGGAAATCCAATGAAAAAAAGACAGTCTCTTCAACAAATGGTGTCGGGAAAACTGTACAGCCACATCCAGAAGAATGAAACTATACCATTTCCTTACACCATACACAAAGATTAACTCAAAACGGATGAAGGACCTAAATGTGAGACAGGAATCCATAAAAATCCTAGAGGGGTACACAGGCAGCAACCTCTTCGACCTTGGCTGCAGCAACTTCCTGCTAGACAAGTCTTCAAAGATAAGGGAAACAAAGGTAAAAATGAACTATTGGGACTTCATCAAGATAAAAAGCTTATGCACAGCAAAGGAAACAGTCAACAAAAAACAACCTACAGAATGGGAGAAGATATCTGCAAATGTCCTATCAGATATAGGGTTACTATCCAAAACCCATAAAGAACTTACCAAACTCAACACCCAAAGAATAACTAATCCAATGAAGAAATGGGCAGAAAACATGAACAGATATTTCTGCAAAAACAACATACAAATGGCCAACAGACCCATGAAAAAAGTGCTCAACATCACTCAGCATCAGGGAAATCCAAATCAAAACCACAATGAGATACCACCTCATACCAGTGAGAATGGTTAAAATTAACAAGTCAGTAAACGACAGATCTTGGCGAGAACACGGAGAAAGAGGAACCCTCCTACACTGTTGGTGGGAATGCAAGCTGGTGCAGCCACTCTGGAAAACAGTATGGAGGTTCCTCAAAAAGTTGAAAATAGAGCTACCCTACGACCCAGCAATTGTACTACTGGGTATTTGCCCCAAAGATACCAATGTAGTGATCCAAAGGGGTACCTGCACTCCACTATTTATAGCAGCAATGTCCACAATAGCCAAACTATGGAAAGAGCCCAGATGTCCATTGACAGATGAATGGATAAAGAAGATGTGGTGTACACACACACACACACACACACACACACACACACACACACACAAACACACGCAGGAATATTACTCAGCCATCAAAAAAATGAAATCTTGCCATCTGCAACAACATGGATGGAACTAGAGGGTATTATGCGAAGCGAAATAAGTCAATCAGAGAAAGACAATTATCATATGATCTCATTGTGTGGAATTTAAGAAACAAGGCAGAGGATCATAGGGGAAGAGAGGAATAAATGAAACAAGATGAAACCAGAGAGGGAGACAAACCATAAGAGACTCTTAATCTCAGGAAACAAACAGGGTTGCTGGAGGGGAGGAGGGTGGGGGGATTAGGTGGCTGGGTGCTGGACACTGGGGAGGGTATGTTTTGTGGTGAGCACTGTGTGTTGTGTATACTGATGAATCACAGACCTGTACCTCTGAAACAAATAAAACATTATATGTTAATTTTAAAAAGTTAATAAAAAAAGAAAAAAGAAATAAGCCAGATAAGGAAAAAATTAAAAAATAGTAATATTCTGTACTTGAATGTCAATTGTAATTTTTTTTCTAAGAGAAATATAAAGGCAAAGTACAATCAAGTCAGTTGAGAAAATGGACTTTTGTAATGCAATAAAGTTTTAAAAAGTAGATGTCCTCTAATGGAAGTCCCATAGGAAAATGATTCTCTTACTTTACACTAAAGCTTCATATATTTGAGAATACTATTCAAAATTTCTAAAAGGATTTGAATCACATTTTTAAAAGAAGGTTGAAGCCTTTCAGACAAACAAGAGAGGTAAGAAGCAAACAGAATAAAAATCTTAGAATTTTAATTTAAAAGCATGTGATCTCTGAAGTCAAACAATAAGAGTTACTAAATTGTGCTCTTCCAACTATTAGCTGGTTGAACTCAGATATTTTACTAAATTTTTCTGTTGTTTCATCTATAATTTTCTGTTGTTTCATCTATGAATTTAATAATACTGATATGAAAAGGAAGTCATAACTAAGGGAGATGATGCAAAATTTTAGCACACTGCCATGCATAGAGTCATCACGTTAAATTTTAATTCCCTACATCTCACTTTACTCATGGGGTTTTTGAGAATCTCTCTTACCTTCTGCTATTTTGGGGGTATGCCAGTTTTATGATATAGTGACTTTTATTTAGAGAATATTATTGCTGGGTTGTGTTATTTATTAAGCATCCTTTATCTACGAGGAGGAAGACTGACGCCCGTTTTGCCCTGCTAACCCATTTGGCTCACCTATAGAAATCTGACAAGGAAACCATCAGAGACTTTGATTGGTGGCCCAATAAACAGATTATTGGTCATAATAAATTCATCCATCTGATATTTTGAGTGAGTTACTAGTTACTAACAGCTCATGCAGTTATTGTTTGTAAATAGGTAGTAGTTCAATTTTGTGTCACCACCAGGAATACAAGAGCAGGTCATTTATCACAACTCCTCAAATATCTGTAATATCATTATCTATATGTGATAGATTCTCATTATTCAGGTAACTATGTTTTATCAAGTCTCCATGAACAATGAATTAGTCAATATTGAACCAGTGCTCTTGGGGGAAATATGGGATTAGGTTCCTATAAGCCCCTGGTCACAAAATTTTCAACAACTAGCCAATATATAATCTTATTTTATGTGTGCTTGTTTAAAGACACTTTAATATATATTTGTGATTCATTAACACTGAACTCATAAACAACAGCACTATAATTCATGCCTGAGTATGAATTTCTCTGTATTTTTCCTGCAAGGCACATCACAGCTTTCTGGGGCTTAGGAACCCCAGACAGCACTTTAGCACTATGCTTGAGGACCATGCTGTACAGTGACATCATCAACAAAAGGCACAAAAAATAAGGCACTAAAAAGACCACAGGAAGGACACTTGTTTAGTATTAGAGCTGTAATAAGAAGGCAGTGCCACCTTGTTCCTCCTCAGCTGACAACATGTAAGTCTGGTAACTCAAATTTTTGTCCCACTGCGCACGTCCTTCAATGACTGCAAAAGTATCGTATTGATTTTCGGTTTGTAAGTATATTTTAGCAAGTACATTATTTTGCAAATAAGGAATCCACAAATAATGAGGATTGGTTGTAATTTTAGATGGTATAATTCTTGAAAATCTGCCTCTAGATATATTTTGTCTCCTTTCATGTTATTTTTAATTAAATATGATATTTCCAATCTTAAAATTGGTAATTTATTAAAATCAAAATTTTTGAGACATACTGGTTAACTTGAGGTTATCCATACTATGAAGGCTTTGTGTTTAGATCCTCAGAAATTCTTGAAACTGATATCACTACTAAACTAACCTAGTTTATTCTACTCCTAGGTAAAGGAAAACCATCAAAGAGTCCCAGAAAGAGATTTATGAAGGATGGTGAACATTTGGAAGATCTCGCTACAAAATACTGAAAAGAAAGATGACCATAAATAGGTAAAATTGCTGGTGAATAATATTGACAAACCAAGATTAAATACGTTGAATTTGAAGTGGCTCTAAATTCATTTGCCATGCGATTTTTTTTTTAAAGATTTTATTTATTTGACAGACAGAGACTCAGCGAGAGAGGAAACACAAGCAGGGGGAGGGGGAGAGGGAGAGGGAGGGGGAGAAGCAGGCTCCCCGCAGAGCAAGGGAGCCTGATGCGGGGCTCAATCCCAGGACCCTGGGACCATGACCGGAGCCGAAGGCAGACACCCAACGACTGAGCCACCCAGGCGCCCCTGCCTTGTGATTTTCTCCAAAAGTGTTTACTAGCGAGGGTGTAAGATTAGCAGTGTTGAATGGCCATATTGAGCCAAAAAGGAAGGTTACAATAAGTACAGTAGAGAATAAGGTGCAAAGAACTGAATATGTAACAACAGAATAGTTGAATTGTAGCATGATGTCTGTTCTAGTTTAAGAAGTTGATAGGGACAAAGAGTGTTGGGTTGGGGAAACTTAAAGCTTCAGTGAAATCAGAAAGATTTACTTAGAATACGAATTGAAAGAGGTGAAGATAAATGAAGTTGTGATCAGAAGTTATATGTTAGGGTTTAAATTTACAGAGGTATAATAATAATTTGGGCTGTTCACAAAGCCCAGGGCTTTACCCAAAGATAAGAAAGAGGATGAGTGGTTTAAACTGATTGAATCCTAGTAAAGAAATTTTCATTGTGGGCGATTTTGTTCACATTTATTCTGATGATTAAAGTTCTTGGAATAGAGAATAATGTGAGTGATACCAACATCCATTATAAATAAAGAATGGGAACTCTGTAGAAGTAGTTCCAAGTAGTGATAGAAGATGGCACAGTCTGAAGTCATGAACCTCAGGAGGGAAGTGCTTTGTATGTGAGGAAAGTAGAAGAACCATCTGAAATTGGAAATAGGGACCTGGGAGGACGCCAATGTCATCTCAGTCTCCTGTGTTCTCAGTAGTGTAGGAGGATGAGAGAATACAGTGTTCCCTTTAGGAGAGCTGCAGGGGAGATTAGTATGCTGAGGCTGAGAGCCAAAGTTAAATTATGTCAACTATGTTCGGAGAAAATCATGTGCAGTGGCTTAGATTTAAGGTGTAGGTTTATAATGAAAGATGGATTCTAGAGAACAGGGAGAGTATGGGAGTGACAGTAAAAGGGAGCAGCAGATAAGAGTACAGAGAAGGTTGGGCAAGAAAGGAAAGCAGCAGCTAGGTTGGGTTTGTATATGTAGTTGTGTTTAGGGAGAATTGGAGTTAAAGGACTTGATGGATTTAACAAGTATCACGATTTCCAGAATAAAGAGGTGGAAAACTCGAGTAGTAATAAAGACCTGAGGAGTTTAGCAGTCTGGAGTCTTAATTTACTGGGTATATCTAATCTTCCCCAGGCAAATGGCTGTGATGGGACCAATTGCTGTGCATGTATGTTTAATAAGAAAAAACATCAGGGCACCTGGGTGACTCAGTTGGTTAAGCGTCTGCCTTTAGCTCAGGTCATGATTCCAGGGTCCTGGGATGGAGCCCTGCATCGGGCTCCCTGCTCAGTGGGGAGGCTGCTTCTTCCTCTCCCTCTGCCTGCCACTACCCCTGCTTGTGCTTTCTCTCTTTCTCTGTCAAATAAATACAAAATTAAAAAAAAAAACTCTGCCTCTTAAAAAAAAAAGAAAAAGAAAAAAAAAATCTGTCCATGTATGTTCAATGAACTTTACTCCTAGTTAGGAGTAAACTACTGAGGTAAGTTGGGTTGGTGCCCTTCTCCCTAGAGATTTTGGATCTGTGATAGACACATGGCTGTGTATATCTAGTAGATAAAGCTTTCAGATGCCATATTCAGGAGCTGGTGGTAGCCATGTGTCCTGCCATGTAGACCAGAGGAGGGGGGGATTTTCTTTTTTAAGATTTTACATATTTATTTGAGAGAGAGAGAGAGAGCAGGCAGGAGGGCACCAGTGGCAGAGGGAGAGGGAGAAGCAGACTCCTGCTGAGCTGGGAAACCGACGTGGGGACCCATCCCAGGACCCCAAGATCACAAACAGCTGAAAGCAGACACTCAACTGACTGAGCCACCCAGGTGCCCTAGGAGGGGGGATTTTAATTTATTTTAAAAGAGAATTAGCAGTTTTGTCTCTGGTGGAGAGTGATTCTTCTAAGGTTAAGAGAATAAATAAACCTTAAGAACTTATAATTGCATGTTTATGTGAAATGTTAAAGTTTAATTTGAAGCAATTCCTTACTCTAAAAGTAAATGAACAACTTTACTAATTTTATTGTTTGTATATGCACTATTGTATGCACATACTATCGTGTATGTGTGTATATACACATATGAGTATATGTAGTGTGTGTCAATACCTCAGGCATACAATCTCGTGCTGTTCTATCTTATTTATAAACTGTTATTTTTAATTCATGGTTTTATTATGCTTTCTTCTGTTTCTTGACTTAGGATTTTTTTCTACACTGTATTCCTCATCAGTATTTTTTAATGTTATGTTTCTCTTTTCTTCCTCTTCTTATATCTTGTATAAATAGGAGATAATTTTATCTTTCATTTGGTCTAGTAAAATTCAGTTGATTTCTCCTTGGGTTTTTCTACCTTGTCAGGAAAAAAAAAAAAAGTCTTTCTTTCTAATCTGCACTTGAAATCTGTTCTAGCTTCTTGATTTTCTTTAATATAAGGGGATAGGGCAGGGAGTATAGAGAATGGTAACCTAAGGCTATATTCAGCCTTTTTTTTTTTGAAACACGGACTCATATCTTTTTGGGGATGCTGCTAAATGACCTAAAAGAGTGTTAACTAAAACAGAGACAAAAGCATATCCTATTTCTAAGGAAAATACCCCTGAACTTGGACCATTCCCACCTTGGAGTCCTGGAAATGGCAGGCTTCTGTACTTTGTCTTGCATCCACTCCTGAAACACTGAGATACTGATATTTTTATTAATAAGACATTCTATTTTTAGGTGATTTTCCATCTATTACTCCAGTCCATTTCTATTCTAATTTATTACTTGTGCTTTGCAGAAAGAAGTCTATTAGTGAATATTGCAAGGATTTTTTTCTATTTACCCCTTCTCCCCAGTATGGCCTCTAGAGGCCGGGGCAGGGAGTTGAGATCAGGTGTGATGAGGAAGAGATTTTTCTTTGCTTAGCCACAATTTTGCGGAAAATAATTGTACTTCAGTGATAAAAAAATATTTTGCTAAACTCTACTCTCATGTGTTCAGATCTATCAGATTTTGGTGAGAGAACTTCTGTGATCTGGTTTTCTTCTGCCACCCTTACCCAAGACAGTGAACACTCCTTTCAAACAGAAAAAAAAAAAAAAAAAAGGGAAAAAAAAATGAGGCTGAAAGGGTCCCCTAGTTCACCCAGGGTTACTCAGCAAATAAGAGTGTTTTTAGTTTATACAAACTGCAGAACTGTTATGAATACATTTCAGTGAAACTTTTTAATGAATACATTTAAGAAAAACATAACTAGGATCCTTTAAAAATACATAAGTTTACTAGTATATATAATTTGAAAACTTCTTGAGTGGCTTTTTCCTATGCAGTTTTCCTGATTTTTTTTTTAAATTGAGTTGAATATGAATCTAGATATTCAAGGTCAAAATATTAAATTTATGTCAGCTGAAATGTAAAAACCCTAAATCTAATTCCCATTTTTATACCATCATTAAACCAAGAACTATAATCTTTACTTGAACTGACCAACAATACAAAATCATTACCAGTACTTTACCCAGGAATTTCTTAAGCTACAGCAATATAACCAAAAAAAGTTGAAGCAAATAAGGCTACAATTTCAGGATTTACCAACTGTCTACCTAAATATCTAAAGAACGTTTTTGGCAGAACATACTAAATTTATTATTCTTTTCTCAAATATCAAATGAAGGCTCACTAAATCTAACCACAAGATCAGAGTCTTCAATGCTTTGTCTGTCAAATGGTTTAGGTTCATATGCTATACAGAAAAGAGTCATAGACCCTCAGGATAAATTTCAGTAGTGATTTAAGAAATAAAAATCAAACTGTCTCTGGTAGATGTTAGACGTTTTCCTTTAAATTGTATTGATATGGAAACATTCTAAAGGTCACCCTTAGTGGGAAAATCCCTTCACCCTGAGGAGCTGTAGTCATGCTTTAAAGTCTTAAAATCTCTTTCTTTTTTCTCTTTAACTTTTTTTCTTAATTTTGTTTAGACCATCAGGGTACTGCTTCTATGCTCCCCACTTAGCTCCCAACTGAGGCTTTTATTCTTAACCAGTGGGTTGGCAGGTTCCCAATTTCTTTTTGTTTTGGGGGAAAAAAACAAAAAGAAATTGGGAAATTTCTCTCACTGCTTTGGCTCAGCTGGTCTGCTGTCTGCCAGCCTTTAGAGATGACTGCCTCCATTATTATTTTATGTGTACTGGATTTGGCAAATATCGTGGCTACAACTGTTGTCTTTACTGAGTTCCTCTTTTTCACTGACAAGAAGCTGTTGCATCATCCACAGATGAAATATCCATCCGTGGCTCACAATATCTATTTACTGAGTTGTAATTTTTATGGGGAAAAACCCATGATTACACAGCATGTAATCATGCTCTTCCATATTTCACATGGCTGTCACTTTATTAAATAAAGCACTAACAGCTTTTTTTCAAACCATTTCCATAAATTCTAAGTTATATTTCACATCCTACTCTACCCAACAGAGCCTAAACATGCAGGTGAATACAAATGAGAGAAATAGAAGACATAAAAAGAGGGTGAACATACTAAGAAAGTGCTGGAACAGAATCCAAACAGTTCATGAGGTGTGTGTACTCAATGTAGCAACCACAGCTGTGACCAGGGCTGATGTGGTCTGCACACTGGTCTGTCCAGTCTCGTTTGTACACAGACCTAGCCATTGTCGGCTAGTCACTAGGGTTCAATATGAACACTAGCAGCATGTCTACCAACCTCGTTTCCTACCACACGCGTGAAAGCAGAGTGGTGGTCCTTAAGTGGTCTGAGTGGAGGACAAGTCATATACCAAAAACTCAACAAAACCATGACTTCCCTCAGTAAGGCCTTCTCCAGTCCTAAGGCAAAGGTTGTCGATGCTGCCTCAGGATGCACAGAAGCTGAGGTATATGGCTAATAGGATACCTACAATATGCTATTTTCCTTATCTTCTCACTCATCCACAGGACCTCAGCTGGAGGTGCTGGAGGGAGATATCAGAATCTCTGTTGATTTTTCAAACCATAAGCACCTGTGCAACTGCAGCAAGAACCTTCTTCATGGTCTTTCTGAATTTTGCCTGCCAAGACCCCCTATTCACATCAACACAAAAATTTTCCTTTTAACTGTCCCTTCCATGTATATTGACATAATAGTTTATCTTTGCTGTCATACTACCTCAATTACAGAACTGAGGTAACCAGGGCTTCTTAATGAAGCCCTGGGTTATATGTTATAGTGACAGTCTATTTTTTTTTTCAGATATATAAATCTTCTCTCCTCAATAGAAATTGGAGTATATACCAAATATTGCACAAGTAAGCATTCAGTATGGGACAGCAATCCTTTACTATACTGACATCTAAACTCTGGGAAAAAAACAAAGTTGTGTATTTTTTTATTATTACTTGCTGCAGTGGAAGGGGTGGGGGAGGGGGTGACTGGGTGATGGACATTAGGGAGGGTATGTGTTGTGGTGGGTGCTGTGTACTGTGTAAGACTGATGAATCACAGACCTATACCCCTGTAACAAATAATACATTATATGTTAATAATAAAAAAAGATTAAAAAATTACTTTCTTTTTTAAACTCTCATTTGGCAGCGCAACCTAACTTCACCAGAACTCATTTGCTGGCAAAACTGAACCAAAATGAGTATTTGAAAAGTCATGTTATATAAATAAATAATCAAGTGTTTAATTATGGGGTGTCCCAGTCCCCACTGAGATGGGTGTTAGATATCATAAAGTATATTTCCCATGTTACCTTGATAAAATCTGAAAGATTCTAAATTTCCATGTTTCTTGCCCCAACTGTTTGTATAAGAAATTGTGGACCTGTAGATGCTTAATAATATTTTTTGTTAAGTTGATGACTTCTATCCACATCCACCTTAAAACTCGCAAGTGTTTCACGTACCAAGGGATGCTTTCTACAGTACGCAGCTAACCAGGCTAACTCCTTTTCCCTTGATTGCCTCACCTTCTCCTCCCTCCCTCATATCCTGACTTGACTATTTTGATACCATGCAACATGGAATAAGTGTCTGCTTTCATGACTTTTGTGACTTCCATTTATAATTAATATTGCACAAAATATCTTTTAATGTACAAACTGACTAGTTGTAATTCAATTTCTCCTGGAATCTTAAGTAGCAATGGGACAATTTGCAAAAGGAGTTCATAAGATTCTTCACAGCAGCATGGTAAGTTGGCCTAATACTGATAGTTTTATGCAAATTATCACAACATGCTACAAATTCTTGAAAAGAAAATCTTCTAAGAATACACAGTATTTAATCTCCCTTTTACAGACTTCCATCAAACAGGATATCTTCTAAAAGCAATTGTCTAAATTATGCATGGATAGCTCAATAATTTAATGTCTACATATTTTTACTAAAACAATTTGTCTCGGTGTATCTTTTTAAAAGTGCTTTAAGGTTTCTAAATAAAAATAACTAGATAAAACAATTATTTCCGCAACAAATATACTTAAAATTGACTTTCACACTTAAAAACTTTGAAGGGAACTGTGATAAATAATACATGCTTTTATTATTATGCAGATGAGAAATGATGTTTAAATGACTGAATAATGAACATTTAACAATGTTAGGTTTATAAGTAGGTACTGAAATGAACACAAAGAAAAAGCGACTTTAACCACTAATTAGTCCAATTCCTTTCCATGATAGTAATAGTACTGTTGTTGTTTAATATGGGGGGGGGTAATATGTCTCATTTTGGAATACTTAGTTATAATATAACATTGATATACACTGTTGCTTACTTTTAAATATTTTTAAATGATAGCATGGTCCATGAAGTAAAACCTGTAACCTCTGAAAGTTCAATGGCTGCTTTATTTTTATTTTTTTGTTATGTTAGTTTTGGATGTAGTGTTCCATGATTCATTGTTTGTGCATAACACCCAGTGCTCCACGCAGAACATACCCTCTTTAATACCCATCACCAGGCTAACCCATCCCCCACCCCTACCGCCCTCCCCTCTAGAAACTTCATTTTGTTTTTCAGAGTCCATCATCTCTCATGGTTCATCTTCCCCTCCGATTTACCCCCCTTCATTCATCCTCTCCTGCTATCTTCTTTTTTTTTCTTAACATATACTGCATTATTTGTTTAAGCGGTACAGATCTGTGATTCAACAGTCTTGCCCAATTCACACTGCTCACCATAGCACATACCTTCCCCAATGTCTATCACCCAGCCACCCCATCCCTCCCACCCCACCCCCACTCCAGCAAACCTCAGTTTGTTTCCTGAGATTAAGAATTCCTCATATCAGTGAGGTCATATGATACATGTCTTTCTCTGATTGACTTATTTCACTCAGCATAACACCATCCAGTTCCATCCACGTTATTGCAAATGGCAGGATCTCATTCCTTTTGATGGCTGCATAATATTCCATTGTGTATATATACCACCTCTTCTTTAGCCATTCATCTGTCGATGGACATCTTGGCTCTTTCCACAGTTTGGCTATTGTGGACATTGCTGCTATAAACATTGGGGTACATGTACCCCTTTGGATCCCTACATTTGTATCTTCGGGATAAATACCCAGTAGTGCAATTGCTGGATCATATGGTAGCTTTATTTTCAACTGTTTGAGGAACCTCCATACTGTTTTCCAGAGTGGCTGCACCAGCTTGCATTCCCACCAACAGTGGAGGAGGGTTCCCCTTTCTCCACATCCCCGCCAACATCTGTCATTTCCTGACTTCTTAATTTTAGCCATCCTGACGGGTGTGAGGTGGTATCTCATTGAGGTTTTGATTTGGATTTCCCTGATGCTGAGCAATATTGAGCACTTTTTCATATGTCTGTTGGCCATTTGGATGTCTTCTTTGGAAAAATGTCTGTTCATGTCTTCTGCCCATTTCTTGATTGGATTATTTGTTCTTTGGGTGTTGAGTTTGATAAGTTCTTTGTAGATTTTGGATACTAGCCCTTTATCTGATGTGTCATTTGCAAATATTTTCTCCCATTCTGTCGGTTGTCTTTTGTTTTGTGGACTGTTTCTTTTCCTGTGCAAAAGCTTTATATCTTGATGAAATCCCAATAGTTCATTTTTGCCCTTGCCTCCCTTGCCTTTGGTGATGTTTCTAGGAAGAAGTTGCTGTGGCTGAGGTCGAAGAGGTTGTTGCCTGTGTTCTCCTTTAGGATTTTGATGGACTCCTGTCTCACGTTTAGGTCTTTCAACCATTTGGAGTCTATTTTTGTGTGCGGTGTAAGGAAATGGTCCAGTTTCATTCTTCTGCATGTGGCTGTCCAATTTTCCCAACACCATATGTTGAAGAGACTGTCTTTTTTCCATTGGACATTCTTTCCTGCTTTGTCAAAGATTAGTTGACCATAGAGTTGAGGGTCCGTTTCTGGGCTCTCTATTCTGTTCCATTGATTTCGTGTCTGTTTTTGTGCCAGTACCATACTGTCTTGATGATGACAGCTTTGTAATAGAGCTGGAAGTCCGGAATTGTGATGCCGCCAGCTTTGCTTTTCTTTTTCAACATTCCTCTAGCTATTCGGGGTCTCTTCTGGTTCCATACAAATTTTAGGAATATTTGTTCCATTTCTTTGAAAAAAGTGGATGGTATTTTGATGGGGATTGCATTGAATGTGTAGATTGCTCTAGATAGTATTGACATCTTCACAATGTTTGTTCTTCCAATCCATGAGCATGGAACGTTTTTCCATTTCTTTGTGTCTTCCTCAATTTCTTTCATGAGTATTTTATAGTTTTCTGAGTACAGATCCTTTGCCTCTTTGGTTAGATTTATTCCTAGGTATCTTATGGTTTTCTGTGCAACTGTAAATGGGATCGACTCCTTAATTTGTCTCTCTTCTGTCTTGTTGTTAGTGTATAGGAATGTCACCGATTTCAGTGCATTGATTTTATATCCTGCCACTTTTGTGAATTCCTGTATGAGTTCTAGCAGTTTTGGGGTAGAGTCTTTTGAGTTTTCCACATAAAGTATCATATCATCTGCAAAGAGTGAAAGTTGGACTTCCTCTTTGCCGATTTGGATGCCTTTGATTTATTTTTGTTGTCTGATTGCTGTGGCTAGGACTTCGAAAACTATGTGGAATAGCAGTGGTGAGAGTGGACATCCCTGCCGTGCTCCTGACCTAAGGGGGAAAGCTCTCAGTTTTTCCCCATTGAGAATGATATTTGCTGTAGGTTTTTCATAGATGGCTTTTATGATATTGAGGTATGGACCCTCTATCCCTATACTCTGAAGAGTTTTGATCAAGAAAGGATGCTACACGTTGTCAAATGCTTTTTCTCCATCTATTGAGAGGATCATATGATTCTTGGTCTTTCTTTTGTTAAGGTATTGTATCACATTGCTTGATTTGCAGATGTTGAAGCAACCCTGCAGCCCAGGGATAAATCCCACTTGGTCATGGTGAACAATCCTTTTAATGTACTGTTGGACCCTATTGGCTAGTATTTTGGTGAGAATTTTTGCATCCATGTTCATCAGGGATATCGGTCTGTAATTCTCCTTTTTGATGGGGTCTTTGGTTGGAGATCAAGGTAATGCTGGCCTCATAAAACGAGTTTGGAAGTTTTCCTTCCATTTCATTTTTTTGGAACAGTTTCAGGAGAATAGGTATTAATTCTTCTTTAAATGTTTGGTAGAATTCCCCTGGGAAGCCATCTGGCCCTGGGCTTTTGTTTGTTGGGAGATTTTTGATGACTGCTTCAATTACCTTAGTGCTTACAGGTCTGTTCAGGTTTTCTATTTCTTCCAGGTTCAATTTGGAAGTTGATACATCTCTAGGAATGCATACATTTCTTCCAGGTTACCTAATTTGCCGGCATAGAGTTGCTCATAATATGGTTTTATAATTGTTTGTATTTCTTTCGTGTTGGTTGTGATTTCTCCTCTTTCATTCATGATTTTGTTGATTTGGGTCATTTTTCTTTTCTTTTTGATAAGTCTGGCCAGGGCTTTATCAATCTTGTTAATTCTTTCAAAGATCACCTCCTAGTTTCATTGTTCTGTTCTTTTGGTTTCTATTTCATTGATTTCTGCTCTGATCTTTATTATTTCTCTTCTCCTGCTGGGTTTAGGCTTTATTTGCTGTTTTTTCTCTAGCTCCTTTAGGTGTAGGGTTAGTTTGTGTATTTGAGAACTTTCTTGTTTCTTGTGAAAGGCTTGTATTGCTATATACTTTCCTCTCAGGACTGCCTTTGCTGCATCCCAAAGATTTTAAACAGTTGTGTTTTCATTTTCATTGGTTTCCATGAATTTTTTAATTCTTCTTTAATTTCCTGGTTGACCCATTCATTCTTTAGTAGGATGCTCTTTAGCCTCCATGTATCTGAGTTCTTTCCGACTTTCCTCTTATCATTGAGTTCTAGTTTCAAAGCATTGTGGTCTGAAAATATGCAGGGAATAATCCCAGTCTTTTGGTACCAGTTGAGACCTGATTTGTGACCTAGGATGTGATATTCTGGAGAATGTTCCATGGGCATTAGAGAAGAATGTGTATTCCGTTGCTTTGGGATGGAATGTTCTGAAAATATCTGTGAAGTCCACTTGGTCCAGTGTGTCATTTAAAGTCTTTATTTCCTTGTTGATCTTTTGCTTAGATGATCTGTCCAGTTCAGTCAGGGGGGTGTTAACGTCCCCCAGTATTATTGTATTGTTGTCGATGTGTTTCTTTGCTTTTGTTATTAATTGCCTTATATAATTGGTTGCTCCCATGTTAGGGACTTAGTTATTTACAATTGTTAGATCTTCTTGGTGGATAGACCCTTTAAGTAGGATAGAGTGTCCTTGCTCATCTTTTATTAGTCTTTGTTTTAAAATCTAATTTGTCTGATATAAGGATTGCCACCCCAGCTTTCTTTTGGTGTCCATTAGCAGGGTAAATGGTTTTCCATCCCCTCACTTTCAATCTGAGGGTGTCGTTGGGTCTAAAATGAGTCTCTTGCAGACAGCATATTGATGGGTCTTGTTTTTTAATCCAATCTGATAGCCTATGTCCTTAGATTGGGGCATTTATCCCATTTACATTCAGGGTAACTATTGAAAGATATGAATTTAGTGCCATTGTATTGCCTGTAAGGTGACTGTTATTGTATATTGTCTGTGTTCCTTTCTGGTCTATGCTGCTTTTAGTCTCTCTCTTTGCTTAGAGGACCCCTTTCAATATTTCTTGGAGGGCTGGTTTCGTGTTTGCAAATTCCTTTAGTTTTTGTTTGTCCTGGAAGCTTTTTATCTCTCCTTCTATTTTCAATGACAGCCTAGCTGGATATAGTATTCTTGGCTGCATATTTTTCTCATTTAGTGCTCTGAAGATATCATGCCAATCCTTTCTGGCCTACCAGCTCTCTCTGGATAGGTCTGTAGCCAATCTAATGTTTCTACCATTATAGGTTACATAGCTCTTCTCCCGAGCTACTTTCAAGATTTTCTCTTTGTCACTGAGACTCATAAGTTTTCTATTAGATGTCGGGGTGTTGACCTATTTTTATTGATTTTGAGAGGGGTTCTCTGTGCCTCCTGGTTTTTGAAGCCTGTTTCCTTCCCCACATTAGGGAAGTTCTCTGCTATAATTTGCTCCAATGTACCTTCTGCCCCTCTCTCTCTTTCTTCTTCTGGGATCCCAATTATTCTAATGTTGTTTCTGTGTTATCCTATCACTTATCTCTCGAATTCTGCCCTCGTGATCCAGTAGTTGTTTATCTTTTTCTCAGCTTCTTTATTTTCCATCATTTGGTCTTCTATATCGCTGTTTCCTTCTTCTGCCTCATTTATCCTAGCAGTTAGTGCTCCCATTTTTTATTGCACCTCATTAATAGCCTTTTTGATTTCAACTTGGTTAGATTTTAGTTCTTTTATTTCTCCAGAAAGGGTTTCTCTAATAACTTCCACGCTTTTTTCAAGCCCAGCTAGTATCTTTAAAATCATGATTCTGAACTCTATGTCCGACATCACACTAATGTCCATATTGAGTAGGTCCCTGGCAGAAGGTACTGCCTCTTGTTCTTTTTGTTGAGGTGATTTTTTCGTCTTCTCATTTTGTCCAGAGGAGAATAGATGAATGAGAGCACAAAATGCTAACAGGTTAACAAAGTCCCCAGAAAATATACTCTAAACAAATCAGAAAAGACCTGAAACCAGGGGAAAAGAAAGGGAAAGAAAGAAAAAAGAGAAAAAAAAGAGAAAAACAAACAACAGAACAAAACAAAAAAAAACAGAATATGATCAAATATGATCAGGCTGGTGCATAGATCAGTGCCACACACTAGATTTTGGGTGTATTTTGGTCTGTTAGGAGAAAGTGCCTCCTAAAATTTTAAAGAAAGAAAGACTTATATATGTACAAAATGAGGGTTGATACAATGAAGGGATGGAATATGACTATAAAGATGAAAATTATAAAAAATTTTAAAAAAGGAATTGATCAGAAGGTGTTTGAAAAAATAAAGAAGAGAATTAAAAAAAAAAAAAAGGAAAGAAAGAAAGAAAAAAGGGGGGGAGAATGTGATCAGGCAGGAGACTGGAAAAAATCCATACACTAGAGATTTAGGGTATATTTTGATATGTTAGAAGAAAGTGTATCTCAAAATTTTAAAGAGAGAACAACTTATATATATATGCCAAAAATAAAGGTCACTATGAAGGGATAGGACTCTAAAAATGAAAAATAAAAATGTTATTTTAGAAAAAGGGATTGATAAAATGTTGGTTGGAAAAGGGAAAAAGAAAAATTCAAAAAAAAATACAGTTAAAAAAATTAACTTTGAAAGACTAATTAATCATGGTAAATAAGCCATGAATTCTATGTGCAGTATTCCCCTAGCGCTGGAGTTCTCACGTTCTCATTGATTGGTAAACTTGGTCTTGGCTGGCTGTTCCTGCTGATCTTCTGGGGGAGGGGCCTGTTGCTGTGGTTTCCACATGTCTTTGCCGGAGGCGGAATTGCCCCGCCCTTGCAGGGTCCAGACTAAGTAATCTGCTCAGGTTTGCTCTCTGGAGTTTTTGTTCCCTGCAAGCTTCCCACACAGCGTTGGAAGATGAGAGTGAAAATGGTGGCCTCCCAATATCCGTCCGGGAGGAGCCAAGAACTCAGGGCCCCACTCCTCAGTGCGCCTCCAGAGAAAAGAAGTCGGTCACTCCTGTCTCCCCTGTCTCCGGCCACACTCTGTGCTCACCCGGCCTGTGACGGAGCATTTCTATCTCTGACACCCAACCCCATGTGGAGTCTCCAAACCCAGCAGATCCCTGTGGTGCGCTCCCACACCGCTCCTCCCGGGGGAGGAAGGGCAGTCTCCCCAGCTCTGCCGCTTGTTGGGTCCCTGCTGGAGGAGCAGTGGCCCCACTGTCACCGATCACAGTTTATAGCAACCCCGAGCTGAGAGCTTGCTCCTCGGCTCCGTCTTTGCAGCCGGCTACCCCGCTCCGATACCTGGGAGCTCTGCCGCACTCAGGCATCCCTGGTCTTTCTGTGACCCCGAGGGTCCTGAGACTACACTGTCCCACGAGGGTTCCACCCCCCGCTTAGCCACTGGGGTGACGTCCCTCAGTGGAGACAACTTCTAAAAGTTCCGATTTTGTGCTCCGCGGCTCTAGCACTTGCCAGAAGCAGCCGACGAAGGCCCCCTCCCCCACCATCTATCCTCCCGAATATCGCCTCGTATTCACTTCTCCGCACGTCCTACCCTCTAGAAAGTAGTCGCTTTTCTGTTCAGAGAGTTGTTGCTATTCTTTTCTTCGATCTCCTGTTGAGTTCGTAGGTGTTCAGAATCCAATGGCTGCTTTAAAGTGATGAATTAGTTTTATCTTTTGACCTTCTGAAGAAAGTTGGGCAGTGAACTCATAATATGTATTCATTCTTTTATTTATTCATCAAAGTACTTATACATACCATACGTTTTTCTAGAAATGCAAGATGGGAATGAATCAGGCAAGATTTCTGTTATTCAAAATTAAAATCAAGTGTAGTGAGATTGAGAAATTATTAAATAAACTGTACCAGGTACAAGTGGGAAAGGGGTTAAATAGGAAGAAACAGTGGGCTGGAGAGGGAAGAGAGTGGATAGTACTAAAAAAGCTTTAGGGAGGTAGGTTATTAGAATGTTTGATGAAAGACCTATTATAGAATGAGAATGTATGTGTACTTGTTGGGGTTGGTTGGCACTGTAAAGACGGATGGTGTGTATTTAATACAACAGCAAATGTGAACATTTACATTAACAGCCATAAGACACTGAATGTAAGTTGCTTTGTTATGTTGGGGAATAGAATGAGTATGATTGAGAAGAGTTTTGTGCAGCTGACAAGGTTAGAGATGGACCCAATGGGGGCCAGACCATCGAAGCACTTGTGGTCTTGATAAGTAGTTTGGGCTTTGCTGCGTGGAAATGTGGGACCATTTAAGGATTTTAGCCCAAGGACAATTAAGATCAGGTTGAAATTACAGAAATATCTATGCAGATGTACACTACATGACAAAGTTGATTCCTTTAAGACTAGAGTCAAGGAAGACCTCCACAAGAGTCCATGTGAGGTATGGAAACAGTCAAAGAAAAAGCAATAGTAGTAGGCTGGAAAAAATGGAATTTAAAAGTTAATAGAACTATAAGGGGCATATGTTTTTGGTCCCAGGAACATCTATACTTGAGTACTGACTATATTTGCTACTTACAGTATGATGTTTGGAAAACGATTTAATCTATTTTTGGACCTCCATTTGCAAAATGAGAATCACAGTGTATATTCATAAGGTTAATGCGATAATTAAATGAAATAATGCCTGTAAAATCCTAGGACAAACCTGAAACATTATAAGCCTCAATAAACATTTATTTTTTTGTTAGGAACACACCCCAAATGAACAAAAGGGCAAAGCAAAAATAAAAATGGCAAATTGTAGACATTTGAAAAATATTACAAGTGCAGAAGTGCTCAAAGATATGCAAAATAAATGGACAGCAACGGATAATCTACACCTGGCAGGTTAGCCAACATTAAAAAAATGGTTAATACCCAGTGTGGGCAGAGAGATGAGACCATGAGCCCCTAAGCTTCAGGTGAACAGTATGGTTGTTCTGGAAGGTACATGGACCCAAAGCATGAAAATTGTAACTTCTCTGACCCTTCAGCTTCATATCTGAAATATTATACTGTAGAACTAAACAGATAAATATGAAAATATATGTCATCTGTAGCATTGTTTATGGCAACAAAATACTGGAAACAACCTAAATATTCAACAACTAGGAAATGTTTAAGTAATTTATGTTGTAATTTACAGAGTAAAATGATGTTCAGCCTTTAAAATGATGAAATAAATGGATATTTATTGCTGTGTAAATATCTAAGTGGTGTTTCGTTTTTTAAGAAGCAGGTACAGTGTAAGCTGATTTTTCATTGAACTCATAAACATACAATCACAAATGGTAAATTGGATAGATCTGACTAAATTTATAGACTTATTAGAAGTTGTTAGAGTAAGAGAATGAGATTTACAAATAAAGAACTGCGAAGGGAAAAGTGATTAATGAAATTCCCTTTGGTAGCAAGAGCTCTTTTCATGGTATTTGTGTCATAAAAAAGGAAACATTTTTCTCACAATTTGAAATAAAGAAGGTGAGGATATATCATGTGATCCAATACTTTCCTGACCCTGGAGAAAACAAGTTCAGGGTCTTTGTGTTTTGTTTTTTCGTTGTCCTTGTTTTGATTTTTTGCTCTCCAGCTTAGACTACTTCTCCATTTATTTCCCCTCCAGTACTCCAGCTTTCTCTTGTTTTCCTTCTGCCACACATACTCTGCAGGCCCTAAACATACATTTTTTTTAGTTAAATATTTGGGCCAAGAGGTGAAGGATGGCTTGTTTTGTTACCTCAGCTGTTTCTGTTAAATTATCAGTAAGATCCTTTACTGAAAGAGAGGGAGGCAGCAGTGGGGAACTGTTTTAAGAGCACAATAAAGAGATGCAAAACGCACTGAAAACGACATCAATCTAACCTACATCTTCTCTTTCCAGGCCCTCTCCTTTCAGGTCCCTAGTGATACAACTTCTCTTGGTTAGCTACAGTAAGACTGATTCCCTCCAGTTTATTTTCTGGGGTTTTATAAGAGTTATGGGGAAAGACAGGCTTTTTTCCTCTAGGTGTATGAGGTAAAAAGGATATTCAATCCTGCAGCTCTTAGTACCATTTTTTTTTCTGTCATGGGAGAAGACATTGCCTGAAAAAATGAAGCCAACATGGAGGAAGAATGAAGAAGACAGAAACTAGATATATTCATATTATATCTTTGAGCACCTGTATCCCAGCATATGGTTCTAGACTAGTGGTTCTCGAAGTATGGTTTCCACTCCTGGCAATTTGTTGGAAAATCAGATTATTAGTTCCCATCTTAGACCTACGGAATCACAAACTCTGGAATGGGCCTGACAATTTTAACAAAACCTACAGGGGATTCTTGGGACTGCTAAAGGTTGAGAGTCACTGACCAGACTTTTCAAATATAGGAGCCATTAGATACCTTATTCATGTCTCTTTCACTTGAAAAGCCCTGATTAACACACCCACTGAGATAAACTGAATAGGTGGGGTTGTCATAGCTGATTAGACCCAAAGGAAATTGAAATCAGTTTTTAGTGGCATCAAAATGGATGGTTATGTGATTTCATGGGGCAACTTTCAGCTGTCCAGATATATGAATAAAGATGGTAAATTTTAAGAGTTTTCAGGGGAGCTGTCTCAGACAAGCAAGATCAAGGAGTAGAACCTAAGCTGAAGGTTAAAGAAGGAAATGAAACCATAGAGGAGGTGATCGATGGAGATATAAAGGTAACATCAAGGGACAAGATATCAGAATGACATCAATCAATGTACATAGGAGGCTGTGGTTAGACATCTTCATATCTGAATTTGAGTTAGACCAGTAAAAAGAGATGACAGTACCCAAGGTAAGTATATAAGAACAGATGGCAAGGGTTTTTGGTGTTGAGATGATCAAACAATTCTGGATTCCTGGGTCAACCATGTAGACATCCACAAAAGTTTAGCCAACTGACAAATTCCAGAATGAACAAGGGAATAGTCAGGACCTAGGTAAAGAAAAGCAAAAGGTATTTTGAGGGTCTTACAACTAGATGAAATGAGCCTCAGAAATGGAAGTTTTGTAAAAGTGGGTAGTTTAGGTTAAGAAGTAACACAGGCAGGTATGAGAACTGTAACTGAAACTACAGAATACGGCACATGGAAAGCGAGCTTATAAACCTCCACCAATGAGAACTAAAGAGAAGCAATGCTTAGAGGTGGAGGAGAGGGGGGCACGGTTTCTTGAAGGCCCAGAATTGGAGGCAGCATCATGGGATGCTCAGTAAGAAGTGACACAGCCTCTGTCTGGAGAGACTGTTGTGATGTAAAAAGATGACAGAGAAGAAGCAGAAAATAAGCAGGCTCTGTTTAGCTTCCATTTTCTCTGCTAAGAATAATATTCAGAATGGAAGCAAGTTAAAGAGGAAATTGAAGATGAAGATCATTTATGCTGTTATTGTACATTAGAATTTACCTTAGTCAATCCATGATTGTGTACTTGATCTATTTCTATAAATAATTTGTAGAAACTCTTCACAGGAGGTTCATTTTTGTGTGTGTGAATAACGGGTCACATTTACTTGCCATTTAGACAAATCAGCTTTGGTGTTTAGTGAGTGATAAATGCAGCCTGGTCTTTCTATCAGTTCTTCCAAAGCTTGCAGGGGCTATAGTCTCATGGCTCTTTGCTGGCTTAGCACCTGTGACTACCTTATCTATAGAGTGCTAAATTGTAGGTACTGTGCTTGGTTTTTATTTTTTTTTAAAGATTTATTCATTTGAGAGAGAGAGAGAAAGCACACACATGCAAGCAAGTGGGGAGAGGTGCAGAGAGAGAGAGGGAGACAAGTAGACTCCCCAGTGAGCGGGAAGCCCAACACAAGGCTTGATTCCAGGACTCTAAGATCATGACCTGAGCTGAAACCAAGAGTCGGAAGCTTAACTGACTGAGCCACCCAGGTGTCCCAGGGTGCTTGGTTTTTAAATAGTGCTCGTTATGACTGACATCAGTGTATCACTATTAGTGTTGAGAAATTTGTTTCATGTTGTGAATGAAAATACTCATTCAAGCATGGCATAGATAGCAGAAATCAATAAGTTTGTACACGTGTCAAACTATTCTCTGGGTTAATAGCAGTCATTCTTCTAGTCCTTTCCCCAGAAAATATTCTTAAAAATAATCTTGGGTCAATCACACAACAACCTTAGCAAAAAGAAGCATATTATTTTCACCGATTGATCAGACCTTCCTAGATTTTGCACTCTTAAGAAAACAATAAAAATAAAGGTTGAAGAAAACAGAAAACACAAAAATATGGTTTTCAATGTTTTTCCTTCATAATGTTACATGTTCAGGAACGTTTTTGTTTTTATTTGTTTGGACAGTAACGGATAGTCCCACTATTAGGCTTTATTTAGTTCCATAGACCCAGGCCAACAGAATAAATAAAATAATAAAGTGTATTTTATACTGAAAGTTGGGGGCACCTGGGTGGCTCAGTCGGTTAGGCAACTGCCTTCGGCTCAGGTCATGATCCTGCAGTCCCGGGATCGAGTCCCGCATCGGGCTCCCTGCTCAGCGAGGAGCCTGCTTCTCCCTCTGATCCTCCCCCCCTCTCATGTACTCTCTCTCTCTCTCTCTCATTCTCGCTCTCTCAAATAAATAAATCTTTAAAAAAAATAAATAAAATAAAGCGTATTTTATACTGAAAGTTGTATTTAAGACTGATTCAATTCTGCTACATATTCATGGAAGTCTACTTGTCCTTAAGCTACAACGTTTTTCTTCCCATTTAGGCAAGCACCACATATGTAAATCTAGTCCCACCACATTAAAAAAACACATATATTAAGAATGTTAAACATTCTCTATACATCAAAAAATGCTTCTGAGTGGCTCCCAGCAGAGCATGTCTCTCCAGCTAATGAGTTTTAATGTATGATTTTCTTGTACCTCGCTTTTCTTTACACATCAATCTGTTCATGGCATCTGTCATGCAAACAGTAACAGGGAAACTGCTGGGGCTGTCAAGGAAATGACACCTTTCTCCTTCACCAGAGTCTGAAAATGATGCCCAGATTTCTCTGAAATTCTCCAGGCAAACTATGTCTTTCTTTTAAAACCAATACAATCTGCCCAGGCAGACATTTGTGAGCCAATTGTCACATAAAAGATTTTAGCTGATTTCTAATGCTCAAGCTTGTTACAATAGGTTCTCAAGCTTTCACTTAACTAGATGACTCACCTTACACATTTCAAATTGAAGATGGGTATTAGAGAATAGAATGCTATGGGTTAATCTTAGCCAAACTATAGGACACTAACAAAAGCAACCTTGGTTTATATTTAAAAGCAAAATCACTCAGTATTTGTTTCAACTTACAAACATACATATATATGATTTCTGAATATTTTGTTAGAAAGTTGAGACTATTTAAAAGTATGTATAGAGTGTACTGTCAATGGGTATAAATGAGTATTATTCACTTTCATGTTTCTTGATTAAGTTTATATTCAGATATAAATTTAACCAATGTAATTCAGTACAATCTCAATAAAAAACTCAGCTACAGCAAGAAGATCCCCTTTTTTTTTTTTTTTAAGATTTTTAAATTTATTTGACAGAGAGAGACACAGCGAGAGAGGGAACACAAGCAAGGGGAGTGGGAGAGGGAGAAGCAGGCTCCTGGCTGAGCAGGGAGCCCGATGTGGGGCTCAATCCCAGGACTTTGGGATCATGACCTGAGCCGAAGGCAGCCGCTTAACGACTGAGGCACCAGGCGCCCCAAGAAGATCCCCTCTTAATTACTCTAATTACACCGCCAATTGTATTCAGCAGATAATTCATTCACAGGAACATCCTTTTTTACCTGGTTCAACTACCTAATTCGATTAACATAATGATTTTCCCCAAATCCATAAAGTTCCTCAAGTATGTATCAACTCAGGCCAAAGAATAAACATATATGTTTTCTATATGTATATACATGTACATTAATATTGTCATAACTTTTTTTCACTTAAAAATATTTAGTATCATTCTGGGTAAATATATCTGTAGCAGGAATTTTAATGTAGCCCAGGATTCCCCTGTGTGAATGTATCACCTAAGTAACCTCCTTAAGGAGCTGTTATGAAGTTACAGTGTTTTGCTGTTGCAAAAAGCGTTCAGATGAACGTTTTAATAAACTTTTCCAATTCTGTTCATTTTTATAACTCCTCAAGGGTTATAATTGATCATTAAAAAGGAATTAATATTTTAAGAATTTTTATATATACCATCATATTCTAAAAAATATAAAATTAAAATCCTTCATCATTGCATAAATGTTTCCATTTCACCATAAACCTGTCAACATTAGATATTTTAATTAGTTAATTCCTGATAAAATGAAAAATGTTCTCATTGTTTTGTTTCCTTGATAACTAGTAGGGCCTAATTTTTTCTTAAGTTTCTAGAACAATTTCACCACGACCAAGTGGGATTTATTCGTGGGCTGCAAGGGTGGTTCAACATCCATAAATCAATCAACATGATACACTACATTAATAAAAGAAAGGGCAAGAACCATGCGATCCTCTCAATAGATGCAGAAAAAGCAATTGACAAAATACAGAATCCTTTCTTGATTAGAACTCTCTACACTGTAGGGATAGAGGGAACACAACTCAATATCATAAAAGCCAAATATGAAAAGCCCATAGCCAATATCATTCGCAATAGAGAAAAGCTGAGAGCTTTTCCCCTAAGGTCAGGAACATGACATGGAAGTCCACTATCACCACTGTTGTACAACATAGTACTTAAAGTCCTAGCCTCAGCAATCAAACAATAAAAAGAAATAAAAGGCATCCTAATTGGCAAAGAAGTCAAACTTACACTCTTCACAGATGACATGTTACTCTATGTTGAAAACTCACAAGACTCCACTCAAAAGTTGCTAGAACTCATACAGGAATTCAGCAAAGTGGCAGGATATAAAATCAATGCACAGAAATCAGTTGTACTTCTATACACTAACAATGAGTCAGAAGAAAGAGAAATTAAGCAATCGATCCCATTTACAATTGCACCAAAAATTATATGATACCTAGGAATAAATCTAACCAAAGAGGTAAAATATCTATACTCTGAAAACTATAGAACACTTATGAAAAAAATTGAGGAAGACACAAAGAAATGGAAAAACATTCCATGCTCATGGATTGGAAGAACAAATACTGTTAAAATGTCTGTTCTTCCCAAAGCAATCTACACATTCAGTTTAATCTCTATCAAAATACCAGCAACACTTTTTAGAGAGAGGTAACAAATAATCATAAAATTTTTATGGAACCGGAAAAGACCCCAAATAGCCAGAGGATTATTGAAAAAGAAAACCAAAGCTGGTGGCATCACAATTCCAGACTTCAAGCTCTATTACAAAGCTGTCATCATCAAGACAGTATGGTATTGGCACAAAAACAGACACACAGATCAATAGAACAGAAGAGAGAATTGGCCAGAAATGGACCCTCACAATGGTCAACTAATCTTTGACAAAGCAGGAAAGAAATCCAATGAAAAAAAGACAGTCTCTTCAACAAATGGTGTTGGGAAACTTGGACAGCTACATGCAGAAGATTTCCTTATACCATACACAAAGATTAACTCAAATGGATGAAGGACCTAAATGTGAGACAGGAATCCATCAAAATGCTAAAGGAGAACACAGGCAGCGACCTCTTCAACCTTGGCTGCAGCAACTTCTTGCTAGACAAGTCTTCAAAGATAAGGGAAACAAAGGTAAAAATGAACTACTGGGACTCCAAGAGAAAAAGCTTTTGCACAACAAAGGAAACAGTCAACAAAAAACAAAAGACAACCTACAGAATGGGAGAAGGTATTTGCAAATGTCCTATCAGATAAAGGGCTAATATCCAAAATCCATAAAAAACTTATCAAACTCAACACTCTAAAGAATAATCCAATGAAGAAATGGACAGAAAACATGAACAGATATTTCTCCAAGGAAGACATACAAATGGCCGACACATGAAAAAACGCACAAATCACTCAGCATCAGGGAATACAAATCAAAACCACAGTGAGATACCACCTCACACTGGTCAGACTGGCTAAAATTTACAAGAGAGGAAACAACAGATGTTGTTGAGGATGTAGAGAAAGGAGAACCCTCTTACACTGTTGGTGGGAATGCAGGCTGGTACAGTTGCTCTGGAAAACAGTATGGAGGTTCTTCAAGAAGTTAAAAATAGAGCTACCCTATGACCCGCAATTTCACTAGTAGGTATTTACCAAAGGATGCAAACATAATGATCTGAAGGAGCACCTGGACCCCAATGTTTATGGCAGCAATGTCCACAATAGCCAAACTATGGAAAAAGCCCAGATGTCCATCAAAAGATGAATGGATAAAGAAGGGGCGGTATGTATACATACAATGGAATATTACTCAGCCATCAAAAAAATGAAATCTTACCATTTGCAACAATGTGGATGGAAGTAGAGGGTATTATGCTAAGCAAAGTAAGTTAATCAGAGAAAAACAATTATATGATTTCACTTATATGCGGAAGTTAAGAAGACAGAGGATCATAGGGGAAGGGAGGGAAGAATAAAATCAGATGAAATCAGAGAGGGAGGGAGCCTGGGTGGCTCAGTTGGTTAAGCAACTGCCTTCGGCTCAGGTCATGATCCTGGAGTCCCAGGATCGAGTCCTGCATTGGGCTCCCTGCTGAGCGGGGAGTCTGCTTCTCCCTCTGACCTTCCTCCCTCTCATGCTCTCTACCAATCTCTCTCTCTCAATTAAAAAAAAAAAATCAGAGAGGGAGACAAACCATAAGAGACTCTTAACTATAGAAAACAAACAGGGCTGCTGGAGGGGAGGTGAGTGGAGGGATGGGGTAACTGGGTGATGGGCATTAAGGAGGGCACTTGATGTAATGAGCGCTGGGTGTTATATGCAACTGATGAATCACTAAACTCTACCTGTGAATCTAATAATACACTGTATGTTAATTAAATTTAAATTAAAAACGTTTCTAGAACAATTTATTTGTGTCTATGTGTGTGTGCATGTGTGAGACTTATGTCCTTGGTCATTACTCCATAAAAGTGTTGATCAATAACTGTGCACTCTTTGAAGATATACATCCTTTATGTATTATATAAATTAGGCAGATTTTCCTGATTTTCATTTGCATTTCAGTAGATTTATGGTCATATTACTTGCATAGTTGGTCAATCATTTCTATCAATATTGTCCTTTATGGTTTCTATCACTCTTTATGGTTTGCTATCACTCTTAGAAAATTTCTCCTTGCTCTACAATTACACAAATTTCAACTACTCATTCTCTTAGAACTTTTATACTTTTATATGCCTAATTTTAATATCTTTTAATAATGAATCTTTCAACTACTTATTTGAAATATCATCTTTAGTATATGCCATATTTTTATAAATCATGAGATATAAATCTCTGTATGATATCCCTTAGGCTATTTGTCTATTCCTGTTTCAGCAACATATTCTTTTAATTATTTCACACATTTAAATTTTTTTAGGGAAAATTCTTTCCTGAATATCCCCCCCCCAACGCTATTACTCTTTGTTTTTAGGAATGTCATAATTATTCTCACATGTGTATTATCCCAGGTCAGCTTTAGAATGATTGGGTTAAGTTCTCAATAAACAAAAAAATTTAGGTTTTTTACCTGGATGTCATGACAACGTTCAACCATCTCCTATTATCTATTCTCCCTTCTTCCTTTTGCAATAGAAGACCCAAAATGTTAGCTGCATGCAGGTTGCCTAGCCTTAAAGCTAACTCTCTATGGCTATATGATTAAATTTGTGCTTGTGAGTGGAAGCAGTGAGTGTAATTTTTGAGTCTTTTCCTTGAAATCAGTTGCCTTAGACCATTCATCTTATAGCTGATACATGAGAGGAAAAAATAAAACTTCTTTTATTTAAGACAGTATATGGTATTTCTTGTAGCACATTGTCCCAAAACCTAACAAACAGAATTGTATTCTCAGATGTGGGAAAATGACAAAAACAGAGTATGAAGGATTGCCTTAGCAAATGTTTAGTAACTAGAAAGAACACAGATCATACTATAGTCCCTCTAACTAGTCAACAATTTTATGGCAAGGAAAAGCATTTGGCAGAACATTTGCTTGTGATTACCCTAAAAGCTAGTCTCATTACTTACCAAAGCCATACTAATAGGGAAACTGGTTGAGAAAAATGTAGAATGATTGTGATGGCTGCTCCTTGTTATTTGTAGTAAAATACAGTGAAAGAGACATGTAGCCAAAAACTGGCCAGTCTGTAAGCAAAGATGGAGAGAAAACACACTCTGTTTATGGGAGGCTCTATCTGCCAGTAGCCTGAAATTTAAATTGATTGAATGTTCAGAAATCTGAAGCCTTAATGGGCTAGAAGTTCCAAGTGCTTCTCTATGGAAACAGCAGGAAGTAAGTTTAGTGCCCAAAAGCAGACTGAAAGCAAACAGCAGATTAAGGATGTTGCCTTCAGACATGAAGTCATGGTTACAAATCCCCCCATTATAGGACAGGGAGGGATGACCGACTAAATTCAGAAGCGATCCAACACTAGAAGAGATTGAGCAAGCTTAAGAAATGTTACCAGAAGAGATCTTTGTGAATGGTTATTTCACACAGAACTGACTAGAAGCAGGGAGACCAGAGACTACTAAATTTTGGAGGGAATTGCATTGCCAAATAAATTACAAGCCTACCCACAGAAACCTATGATTGCTCTGGCTCCAAAGCAGCTCTCAGGTCATCAAGACTCCATACTCTCCAATAGTTGCTGAAAGAGTGGCTGCAGGGCATAAGTGAAGGAGAACCTGCAAAGGGAGGGCCAAGTAGGGGTTATAAAGGACTGTGGAGAAGGAAGTTCCTTCTATAAAGCATCAGGATTGGCAAGATAGGATTAACCAAGGAAATCACTCCCTCTGGGGCAAAGAGTATTCTGTCAAGCAGGATTTAATGTCTCTGAGACAAGTAAATGTTCCCTTTTCTTTTCCAAAGGCAAGTTATTTAAGCTTTCTTGCTCCTAATCTTCCATGAATATTGGTATGTTTGTCTTTGATATTATTAGTTCCCCAATCTCTACAGCTCATTCTTGTAATTGCTGCAACTAAAAGAGCATTCTATTTTTAGCCATGAGCTAGATGCAGAATGCATGTGGGACCCTGGGTTAATTTTCTAAATAAAGTGTGTGTGTATGCGTGCATATGTGTGCGTATCTATGGGACAGAAGTGCCTGGACACAGACTAAAAAAAATTTCTCTGTTTCTATTCTTCCATTCTTCCTTTTAGTAAAGATGACAATTTTAAAATTTGGCCTCAAAGTTTTGACACTTTTCCAGTGAAAGTGTGTTCCATGTTTTCTCCTCTTGAATCTGGTGGGGTTTGTCTGTGTTTACCAATAGAGTACAATGGAAATGACACTAAGTGATTTCTTAAGGCATCCTGAAGTGCTTTATTAAGGCAATGAATTTCCTGTGACATTCACAAGGAAAAAAAAAAAAAAACCCTCCCTAAGGAGCATCAACTTGCCATGTAGACCAGCCAACTGCCCAGAGGCTGCCATGTTGAGAGAAAGCACCAGCTGGTACATGTGAAGGGACCACATGGAAAAGTTCTGGGATAACAAGACAGAGGAATGTCTGAGCAGCCACCAGCTGCTCCATCACCCCATAGCTCTTCTCCAACTTCCAGTATCTTCTCACTCCAACTGTGGCAGAGATGCTGGGCCAAAATCACCCCAAACCATCTCATTTCCTGTGCCTCTGGGAGTCTGAGAAATAACATGACTGTTGTTCTTTTAAGCCACCAGGTTTTAGGTTGTTTTGTAACTGAGCATGTAGAGATTCTACCCTGTTTTGGAATAACTACAGACTACATTCACTTCCTAGTCTCCTTGGCAGTCAGATGTGGCAATATGACAAGGTTCCTGCCAATGAGATGTGTGCAAATTCTGGGACATCTCCTTAAACATTACTTGCTCTAACGTCTCTATCTCCTTCTTCTAGCTTTGTGGAAAATAGGCGATATAAAGCAAATTTGGAAGCCACAAGCTAAGGATGACAGAACCACTCTAACATCCTGGGGCCTCTCACCTCTGGATGGTAAGATTAAGGAGAAATAAATTTCTTTCTTACTCGAATCACTATATTTTGATGGTTGTTAGAGTACTTTAGCCTGTATTAAAATAAATGCAATGACACTGCAATAAAGGTAGACATCTTTCAACACTGAAAAAACTCACTAACATATTTTCTCAAAAATGCAGATAGCAACTCCATTTATTCAATTTATCCTTTCTTTCTCAAGGGAAGTTTTGTAGTTTGTTTTTTATGTAGTTATTATGAATATTTTGATACATTTGCCCTAGGGTGTTTTATATTTTTGGTGTGATGATGAGAGATCTTTTGATATTTTTTCATTATATTTTCTAATTAGTTATTGGTATGCTGTAAGAACACAGATTTTCAGATATTGCTAATCAATCAGTTCTATTATTAAACCTCAAATGATCAATTGTTTTCCTTTGCTTTTTACCAGCATGATGAAATACTATGTACTCTTGCTCTCTGGCTGACCTTGTTATTAAAATGTATGATTATATCTGATAAGCCTTTTTTTTAAATTATGGTAAAAAACACATAATACACATGCATCTACCTTCTTAATACATTTTCCAGTATACAGTACAGTATCATTACCTACATACACACTGTTGTACAGATTTCTAGACTTTTTCACCTCACATAACTGAAACTCTATATCCACTGAATAGCACCTTTCCATTTCTCCCTCCCTCCAGTTCCTGATAACCATCATTCTACTCTCTGCTTATATGAGTTTGACTACTTTTGAAACTTCATATAAGTGGAATTATGGAGTATTTGTCCTTGTGGAACTAACCTATTTCACGTAGCATAATGTCTTTAAACTTCACCCGTGTTGTAGCATATGACAAGGCTTCCTTCTTTTTTGAAGCTGAAAATAATTCATTGCATGTGCAACATTTCTATCTTGGTTATCATGAACAGTGCTTCAATGGACATGGATGTGCAAATAAGTCCTCAAGATCCTGTTTTCTCAATTATTTTGGAAAAATACCCAGAAGCAGAATTGCTGGATCATGTGGATGTTCTCTTTTTAATTTTTTGAAGGACCCTTCATTCTGTATTCCTGACTTTAAAACATGTCACAGAGGGCGCCTGGGTGGCTCAGATGGTTAAGCGTCTGCCTTCGGCTCAGGTCATGATCCCAGGGTCCTGGGATCAAGTCCCACCCACATTGGGCTCCCTGCTCCTTGGGATCCTGCTTCTCCCTCTGCCTCTCTCTCTCTCTCTCTGTGTCTCTCATGAATAAATAAATAAAATCTTAAAAAAATGTCACAGATTGATTAAGAAGATGGTGGCAGAGTAAGAAGATGCTAGGCTCATCTGGTCCCATGAATAAACTAGAAAACTATCAAAACATCTAAATACCCCAGAAATTGACCTGAAGACTGGCAGAACAAAGTCCAATACTAAAAGTAGAGAAGAGGCCACATTGAAGAAGGTAGGAAGTGCAGAGGCATGGTTTGGGAGAGACTGTGGCTGCTGTGATGGGGAAGGAGCCATGGACACAAAGAAGGGCCAAAGACAGACTAACACACAGTGGAACACAAGGGGAAAATGAATCCCTGTGGCAATTGGCTTAGAGAGTTACAGAGGCTGAATTTCATGACTTGTGGCAAACAGCAGGGCTTAAAACCTAGACTTTCAAAGATCAGCAGGCTGGGCTTGGCTGCGATAGATCCTGAAGGCATTGCACTGCTCTTGGAGAGAAGAAAGGCAATCAGACATACAGCCTGGAAACAGTGATCTGAAGAGCGCCTGGAGCACACAGTGGGGAGGTGATTCGCTCATCTCAGAGCTATCCCAGAGACATAGCATTCAGGGAGAGACCCCTCTGGGAATAAAGGAACTAGCTGGGGCCATTTTCCTCCCCCACCCCTCAGCCACCTGCGTGAACCAGTGCAGTGCCCACACTTGCTACTTAATATGCTTACACCAAGCCTGTTAACATGTTACACTGCCCCCTCATACCCCAGAAAAACCACCCATCCTAGTCACATGTGCCTCAGTCCCAGAGTATTGGGCGCCCTCCCCCAGAAGACTGGCCCAAACCCCTGCTCATACCTCTTCTCCCAACCTGGGAGTTTCATGGAGCATCAGTTCTGGTGGTGACAACAGGTCTCATTTCACAAACAGACCAGAGCATACTTAGTTAAAACGTGTCACATTCCAGCCAGGGACCAAACACTACCCACAACAGGCAAACAACCTCAGCAGACGACTGGCCTGAAGGATAAAGTGGCTTGGACAAAACAGCAGAACACGTGTAGCACACACTGAAGACATTCCTGAAAGGACCAGGCCCTGGAAAAGAGAGGACACCACACAGCAGGGCACTACCAGATGTCATCTTCATAAGGCCATTACGCTCAAGAACTGGAAACACAGCTGACTTTCCTAAACCAGAGAAACAGGCACAGAGACTTAGACAAAATGAGAAGACA
The DNA here is from genome assembly GCF_009762305.2 of Zalophus californianus. Classification (NCBI taxonomy): domain Eukaryota; kingdom Metazoa; phylum Chordata; class Mammalia; order Carnivora; family Otariidae; genus Zalophus; species Zalophus californianus. The sequence goes on from NC_045597.1 coordinate 50,399,032, forward strand.
AAGAAATGTATCCCAAATGAAAGAACAGGACAAGGCCACAGTCAGAGAATTAAGTGAAACAGATGGAACTAACATGAATTGATAATTTAAAGTAATGACTGGGGCACCTGGGTGGCTCAGTCGTTGGGCGTCTGCCTTCAGCTCAGGTCATGATCTCAGGGTCATGAGATTGAGCCCCATGTTGGGCTCCCTGATCAGCAGGGAGTCTGCTGCTCCACACTCATTAGAGAGGAGAGCAGTGAGAAATGCCTATCTTTTTCTGCAGTATGACCTGAAAAGTAATTTTCTGTACACAGATTCTTTCCCCTCTTTCTCCTGCCCCCTCTGCTCCTCTCTCTGCTCATGCTCTTTCTAAAATAAATAAAATCTTTAAAAAAATATAAAAGTAATGGTCATAAGGATGCTCACGAATTTGATAAAAGAATAGAACACATGAATGAGACCCTTAACACAGAGATAAGGAATAGCAGCAGAGGTAATGAGTACAATAAAAGAAATGGGAAACACACCTGATGGCATGAACAATAGGATGGAAGAAACAGAGGAACAAATTAGTGACCTGGAAGACAGAATAATGGAAGATAAACAAGATGAACAAAAGAGAGAAAAAAAGAATTGTCAAAACAAGAATAGATGTAGGGAATTCAGTGACTCCATCAAACATAGTAGCATCCATACTACAGGAAGAAAGCAGGGGGTGGGGGGGACAGAAAATTTATTTGAAAAAATTATAGCTGAAAACTTCCCTAATCTGGAGAAGGAAGCAGATATCCAGCCAGATCCAGGAGGCACAGAGAAGTCCCATCAAAATCAACAAAAGCAGATCTACACCAAGAAATATTGCAACTAAATTGGCAAAATAGAGTGATAAAGAAAAAAAATATTTAAAAGAAGCAAGACAAAAGATAGTAACTTAAAAGGAAAACCCTTTGTAAGGCTAGCAGGAGAATTTTCAGGAGAAATTTTCAGTGCCAGAGGGGAATGGCAGCGTATACTCAAAGTGCTAAATGGGAAAAATTTGCAGCCAAGCCTATTCTATCCAGCAAGGCTATCATTCAGCCTAGAAGGAGAGATAGAATTTCTCAGACAAACAAAAACTAAAGGAGTTCATGACCACTAAATCAATCCTGCAAGAAAATTAAAGGGGAATCTGAATAGAAAGGAGAGACCAAAAGTGACAGTCTGGAAGAAATCACAAAAGCAGTAAAAAGGAATATTTCTGTAAAAAATCAGTCAAGCAACTCACAAAATAAAAAGATGTAAAATAGAACAACATATACCTAAACCATGGGGAGAAGAGTAAAGAAAGAGTTAAAACTTAAACAACAATCAACTTAATATACACTGCTATTTGCAGAAGAGGTTATATACAAACACAGTGATAACCATATACATAAAACAACTGATAAAAAAAAGACTAATATACAAAAAAAGAGAGAGAAAGAAACCTAAATATATCACTAAAGAAAATCAGCAAGCCATGAAAGAGAAAAAGAAAGGATCAGAGAAAATCTTCAGAAACAACCACAAAATAATGACAAAAAATATATATCTATCAAAAATTACTTTGAATATAAATGGACTTAATGCTCTAATTGAAAGACAAAGGGTTACAGAATGGATTATAAAATCAGACCCATCTATATGCTGCCTATAAGAGACTCATTTTAGGCCAAAAGACATCTGCAGACTGAAAGTGAGAGGATGCAGAAACACCTATCATGAAAATGAATGTCAAAAGAAAGCTGGAGTAGCAATACTGGAGCACCTGGGTGGTAGAGTCAGTTAAGCATCCCCCTCTTGCTCTTGGTTTCAACTCTGGTCATGATCTCAGGGTCCTGAGATCAAGCCCTGCTTTGGGCTCCATGCTCAGCATGGAGTCTGCATAAGATTCTCTCTTCCTCTGCCCCTGCCCTCCATGCTCGATAGATAGATAGATAGATAGATAGATAGATAGATAGATAGATAGATAGATATAGATAGATAGATAGATAGATAGATAGATAGATAGATAGATAATAGGTAGCTACAAAGTAAGCAAGCTGGAGTAGCATTACTTATATTGGACAAAATATACTTTAAAACAAAGACTGTACCAAGAGACAAAGAAGGACACTATAATAAAGGGGATCCAACAAGAAAATATGCCAATTGTAAATATTTATCCAACCAACATGGGGGCACCCAAATACATAGACCAGTTAATAACAAACATAAAGGAACTAATTGATAATAATACAATAATAGTGGAGAGGACTTTAACACCTCACTTATACCGATAGACAGATCATCTAAAGAGAACATCAAGAAAAGAATGACTTTGAATGACACATTGGAACAGATAGATTTAACAGATATATTCAGAAAATGTCATTCTAAAACATCAGAATACACATTATCTTCAAGTACACATGGAACATTCTCCAGAATAGATCACATATTAGCCTACAAAACAAGCCTTAACAAATTCAAGAAAATCAAAGACATACCATGCATCTTTTCTGACCACAACACTATGAAACTAGAAGTAAACCACAAGATAAAATCTGGAAAAAGCACAAAAACATGGAGGTTAAATAACACATGCTACTAAACAATGAATGGGTCAACCAGGAAATAAATTTAAATAGTACAAGGAAACAAATGAAAATGAAAACACAATGGTGCAAAATCTTTGGCATGCTGCAAAAACAGTTTTAAGAGTGAGTTTATACCAATAAGGACCTCAAGAAGCAATAAAAATCTCAAATAAACCACCTAACATTATGCTTAAAGGAACTAGAAAAGGAACAATTGAACCAAACAAGCAGAAGGAAATAATAAAAATTAGAGCAGAAATAAATGATACAGAAACTAGAAAACAAATAGATCAATGAAATTGGGAGCTAGTTCTTTGAAAAATCAATAAAATTGACCAACCTCAAGCCAGACTTATCAAGAAAAAAAGAGAAAGGACTCAAATAAATAAAACCGCATATGAGAAGAGAAATAACAATCAACATCACAGAAATGCAAATAATTGGAAGAGAATATTGTGAAAAACTATAAGCCAACAAATTAGGCAACTTAAAAGAAATGGATATATTCCTAAAAACACATAAACTACCAAAACTGAAACAGGAAGAAACAGAAAATCCGAACAGACTGATAACCAGCAAAGAAACTGAGTCAGTAATCAAAAAACTTTCAATAAGCAAAAGTCCAGGGCCAGATGGTTTCACCGGCAAATTCTACCAAACATTAAAGAAGAGTTAATACAAAAAAAAAAGAAAAAAGAGTTAATACTTATTCTTCTCAAACTATTCCAAATAATAGAAAAGGAAGGAAAACCTCCAAATTCATTCTATGAGGCCAGCATTACCCTGACACCAAAACCAGATACAGATACTAGTAAAAAAGAGAACTACAGGCCAATATCCCTGATGAATATAGATACAAAAATCTTCAGCAAGTACTAGCAAACTGAATTCAATAATACATTTAAAAAATTATTCACAGTGATCAAGTGGGATTTATTCCTGGGTTTCAAGGGTGGTTCAATATTTGCAAATCAATTACTGTAATACATCACATCAGTAACAGAATGGATAAGAACCATATGATCATTTCAATAGATACAGAAAAAGCATTTGACTAAGCATAACATCCATTCGTATCAAAACCCTCTGCAAAGTAGGTTTAGAAGGAACATACTTCAACATAATAAAGGCCATACATAAAAAACCCACAGCTAACATCACCCTTAATGGGAAAAAACTGAGAGCTTTTCTTCTAAGTCAAGAAAAATACAAGGATGGTCTGTCTCTCTCACCACTTTTATTCAACATAGTTGTGGAAGTTCTAACCACAGCAATCAGACAAGAAAAAGAAATAAAAGTAATCCAGGAGGGTAAGAAGATATAAAACTTCCATTATTTGTAGATGACATGAGATGATATATAACCGACCTAAAGACTCCACCTAAAAACTATTAGAACTGATACATGAACTTAATAAAGTCCCAGGATAAAAAATATCAATGTGCAGAAATCTGTTGTATTTTATACACTAATAATGAAGCAGCCAAAGGAGAAATTAAGAAAACAATCTCATTTACAACTGAACTAAAAATAATAAGGTGCCTAGGAATAAACCTAACCAAAGAGGAGAAATACCTGTACTCTGAAAACTATAAAGTACTGATGAAAGAAACTGAAGAAGACATAAACAAATGGAAAGATCATTCCATTCTCATGGACTGGAAGAACAAATACTGTTAAAATGTACATAGTACCCAAAGTAATCTACACATTTAATGCAATTCCTATCAAAGCACCAAGAGCATTTTTCAACAGAACTAGAACAAACAATCCTAAAATTTATATGGAGCCACAAAAGATCCAAATAGCCAAAGTAAATTTGAAAAAAAAAAAAAAAAGCAAAGCTGGAGGCATCATAATTCCAGTTTTCAAGTTATATTGCAAAGCTGTAGTAATCAAAACAGTATTTTACTGGCACTAAAAGAGACACATAGATCAAGAGAACAGAATAGAAAACCCAGAAATAAACTCACAACTATATGGTCAATTAATCTTTGACAAAGCAGGAAAGAATATTCAGTGGGAACAAGACAGTCTCTTCAACAAATGCTATTGAGAACATTGGACAGCAACATGCAGAAGAAAGAAACTGGACCACTTCCTTACACCATACACAAATGTGAATTCAAAATGGATTAAAGACCTAAATGTAAGACCTGAAATCTTAAAAATTCTAGAAAAGAACACAGGCAGTAACTTCTTTGACATTGGGTAAAGCAGCTTTTTTCTAGATGTGTCTCCTGAGGCAAGGGAAACAAAAGCAAAAACAAACTAGTGGGACTGAATCAAAATAAAAAGGTTCTGCACAGCAAGGGAAACAATTAACAAAACTAAAAGACAACCAAATGAATTGGAGAAGAGGCAAATCAAGAAACAGACTCTTAATTATGGAGAACAAACTGATGGTTACCAGAAAGGAGGGTGGTAGGGGGATGAATGAAATAGGTGATGGGGATTAAGGAGTGTACTTCACTATATTGTACCCTGGAAACTATTACAACACTGTATGTTAACTAAGTGGAATTAAAATAAAACCTTGTAAAAATTAAAAATAATAAAGTAAAACAAATTACAAAGTTATAGTAATCAAAATAACACTATGCCAGCATAAAACAGATATATAGATAAATAGAAGAAAATAAAGAAAACAGAATTAAACCCAAGCCTATACGGTCAAGTGATCTTTGACAAGGGTGCCATAACTGAAAATTGGGAAAAGAGTCTCTTTAACAAATAGTGTTGGGAAAACTGGATATCCACATGCAAAACAATGAAACTGGATCTTTATATTATACCATATGCAAAAATTAGTTCAAAATGGATTAAAGACTTAAGATCTGAAACTATAAAATTCTTGGAAGAAAACTGATGGTTAATTGTATATGTCAACTTGACTGGGCCAAGAGATGTCAGAGAGCTGGTAAAACATTTCTGGATAGGTCTTTGAGAGTGTATCCCAAAGAGATCAGCATTTGAATCAGTAGAGTGATCAGGAGAAAAGTCTGATCATTAGAAAAAATATTGTCCTTACCAATCCAAGTAGGCATCATCCAATCTATTGATAGCCTAAATAGAACAAAAAGATGGATGAAGGGCAGATTGGTTCTGAGATATCTATCTTCTTTTACCCTTAGACATTGGCATTCCTGGTTCTCAGGTTTTCAGACTCAAACTGAGATTTACATTATTGGCCCTTGATCCTCAGGTCTTTGGACTCAGACTGGCTTTCCCGACTCAGCGGTTTGCTGATGGCTGATCTGGGAACTCTCTGGCCTCCATAACCCTGTGAACCAATTCCTATAATGAAACTCCACTTATATCTACTTATCAACCTACCTTACTGGTTCTATTTCTCTGGAGAACAGACTAATACAAAAACATAAGGGAAAAGCTTTATAACACTGATCTTACCAATATTTTTTTCTTTTTTGACATTAAAAGCAAAAGTAACAAGAGCAAATATAGATGACTGGGACATCAAACCAAAAAGTTTCTGTGCTGTTAAGGAAAAATCAACAAAGTAGAAAGGCAACCCGCAGAATGAGAGAAAACATTTGCAAATCATAGACCTGGTAAGAGGTTAATTTCCAAAATATATGAGGAAGTCCTATCATTCAAGAGTAGAAAACTAACGCAATTAAAAGATGGACAAAAGACTTGAATAAACATTTCTTCAAAAAAGACAGAAAAATGGATAACATGCATATGAAAAGATGCTAATCATCAGGGAAATGTAAATCAAAACCACATGAGATATAACCTCACACTGGTTAGGATAGCTATTAAAACAAACAAACAAACAAACAAACAGGAAAGAGCCAGTGTGATATGTGAAGGATGGGAAAAAATTGGACCCCTCGTGCACCATTCCAGGAATATAAAATGGTATCACTGCCATGAATAAGCCTTTCTCTTGATTGTGATGCTGATACTGTGTCTCAGGTGTGAGCATTTCTGTGATGATGGGGCTAGTAGATGGCATATAAAATAGAGCACATCTTTTAGCGAGTTTGTTTTGAAGATAAGTAAGCCAAATAAACTTAGGAAAATAAGGGTTTCAGAGTTTTCATGACTCATGGCCTAATTTGGGATTTAAAACCCAAGCCTCAGCTAAGGATAAAATATTACATAGTCATTATTCCTTCCCTATATCACAGAGGGAACCTTGTGAAGAGAGGCCACAGATGATGATCACATTCAAATATCAAATATCTTTCCATGGTTCACTTAGAATTTTCATATATGCTTAGATTTGATGGACTAATATTTTGCTCTGAGTTTTTGCATCTTCATTCATGTGATATTTGTCCCTAGAAAGTCCTTATATTTCTAATCTCATGTGTGTTATAGTTTGTTCAAAGTTAGGGCAATTTGGCAAAGGAAATTTTTTTCAAGTGCCAGAATATTCTGAATGACCAAAAAAATGTCAGATTCTAGAAGGTATGAATGAACACGTATATGGATTTTTCTGCACCAAGTGCAATTCTTTAAATATAGAGGTCACTATGGGTTTTCTACATCTTAAGTCACTTAAGTCATATCTCTTTCTCAAAAAGCCCAGGTTCTTTGCAATTTTTCCATAAAAACTTTTTAAAAGCCCTTTTTTAGAGAAAAAAATGAACAGAAATAACAAATCTTATAGAAAATGATATATTACAGCTTCTAGGAATGGCCAAATCTGTAGAAAAATTATTTAACTTTATATATTTATATAAAATATAAATATATATTTATATAAAAGTATATTTATATAAAATATACTTTTATAGTTATAAATATAATTTACATATATAAATATATGTTATATATATATGTAATTTTTGACAATTATACAAGAATACTGACACTTCTAGGAAAATATAGGGCCTATTTATTTTGTATATGCCAGTATCTATGTATCCTCAACTGACACGTTATCCTGCTGTTGTCAATAGGATCAATTTTGTTTGTTATCTCGACTTGTCATAGGGTGTTTTAAAACATAAGTGAGCTAGTCCTCTATGCTAACCTCTATAATATGCATGACTCATGAAGAGCCAATAGCTTGGTTACATGATTTTTAAAAAGGTGGAAGAGTAACAGAGTGGCCATAACATTCTTATGTTTGTTTAAAGTCATCTGAGGGCTTTTCATTGTCTTCTCAAATGTGAATTCTTTATGTTCTTTGGGATATCTTCCATGCTTAAGGCTATGAATCATTAATCTTGCCCTTGTAACTTTTCTACATCTTTAAACATCGCTAAGGTAACGTTACACAGGGGACTTTTGATTAAATCCTTGGTATTACCCCCTCACAATTTCAAACTATAAGAGATATTTTTTAGAAAATTTAATGCATATCAGAAATATAAGAAATACCAGTGACATAATTACAAAGACAAAAATTTACCTAATGAGAATTATACTACTTCTCTCCCTTTTCTGTTTTCTGCAAGCAATTCTAATAACAATCCAAATTCACAACCTTGTCAATCCCTTTAGAGCTTGTTTTTTTTAGTGAAACATTAAGTTGTATGAGATATTTAATTAACATTAATTTTTCTACAATCTATTTCTAAGAATCAGTACCATATTAGCAGAAAACAAACAGAAATTGAGTATTAACTAGGGGGGAAAAACACCCCCTCGAGTATATTCCAGAGTGAATATACACTCATCCTAAGCATTTTCTACAATGAAATCTAAGTTACCTTGCTCAAGACCATTGATGCAATTCCATCCCAGCAACTGTCAGAACAGTTCTTTTGAGAAATGATTTTGTAGAAAATTTTTTAAAATGGCAAGGAGGTAAGAGTTTAAGTAAGCAAAACTGGGTTCTGGGTTTAATCTTTTTGCACAGTTGAAGTCACTACACGCAGTTCACTACTTTGCAGGGAGGGGTAACTTTTCTCATAGTCTCGGCAATTATCCACCTAAGATAGTTTGCTCATTTTAGAGCCTAACGGTTTGAATCGAAAGCAAAGAAAAGCAGTCCCAAATAAATGCACCATTTGTTTTTGTTGATTTTGTTTTTACTTGAAACAATATTGAAGTTTACTTTAGTCCCCTAGATTTTTCATGGGAACGTTTGCTTAACATACACAAAAGCTTATCCCTATAGCATTAATATGGCTTATTAATCTTCAAAGAAACTATCTTTTTTTTATGCACCGTAACAGCCAAGTCTAAAATGAAAGCTTTCAAGTTTGTTGACTCCAGAGCCATTTTGATTTTTTTTTTCTTTTTCCATGTTGCCATAAGTGCCCTTTTTCCTGAGTCGACACTGGGAATAAAAAAAAGCGAATTCTGTCAGCATAAGTCACCTAAGGAACGACATCTGTGTTCGTCTTCCTTCTAATTTTCTAGCACCCTAGATATTCAGAGTAACTGAACTTACTGGACCCCTACCAAGGTATCGATCTCTGACGGCTGCTGTGCTGTAAATTCATACCGAAAAGTATTATATTCTCTTGAATTGCTGCACCCCCCCCCCCCGATAAAATGGGAACTTTTCCACAGATTTTCCTGTCAAGTTCAACCTGGAGGTAGGATTTTATTTATTTGCGAGAGAGAGAATGAGAGACAGAGAGCATGAGAGGGAGGAGGGTCAGAGGGAGAAGCAGACTCCCTGCTGAGCAGGGAGCCCGATACGGGACTCGATCCTGGGACTCCAGGATCATGACCTGAGCCGAAGGCAGTCGCTTAACCAACTGAGCCACCCAGGGACCCTTTTTTTTTTTTTTTTACATTTTTTAAAAGATTTTTAATTTATTTCTGAGAGAGCGCATGCAAGTGAGCACAAGCTGTGGAGGGGCAGAGGGAGAAGCAGGCTCCCCACTGAGCAGGGAGCCTGATGCCGAACTCAGTGCCAGGACCCTGAGAACATGACCTGAGCCCAAAGCAGCGGCTTAACTGACTGAGCCACCCAGGTGCCCCTGCTTTTACCTCTTTTTATAAAATTCTTAACACTCTAACCAAAGCAAACTCCTGTTGAATCAGTCACTAAGTATTTGATAGAACTAGATTTTTTTTTTTTTTTTTTTTGGAGCATCTCCACTGAACATGGATTGAGAGTAGAATTGTGATACCCATTTGCCAAGACCCTTTAAGCTACCAGTTCAAAGAGATGGTGGTCTTTCTAAGGTATGATGTGGAAGCTCTTTTTCACCCTGAGAAGCTCACCCTTAAATCTGCAAATGAGTGGCTGAGAGCATAAGCTAATGAGTCTGTGAGAATATAACTACCACAAATTGCTCAGCAGCATGCTAGAAGGCTACTTAAACTCCTGTGAGTCCTCGCCCAGCCACCTCATCAGGATTTTTAAAAATGAAAGTGCCTAAAGACAACGTTTCTAGACCCGTTACAGCAAAGTCTTATTACCGGAATACGTGTGCACTAGTTTTTAATGCTGGGCTTGAGGAAGGGTACGCTAAAGATCCTGAGGAAATCACTGTCAGTAGACCAAGGCACGCAGCCTTCCTAAATCCTACCTCCAGGTTGAACTTGACAGGAAAATCTGTGGGAAAGTTCCCATTTTATCGGGGGGGGGGGTGCAGCAATTCAAGAGAATATAATACTTTTCGGTATGAATTTACAGCACAGCAGCCGTCAGAGATCGATACCTTGGTAGGGGTCCAGTAAGTTCAGTTACTCTGAATATCTAGGGTGCTAGAAAATTAGAAGGAAGACGAACACAGATGTCGTTCCTTAGGTGACTTATGCTGACAGAATTCGCTTTTTTTTATTCCCAGTGTCGACTCAGGAAAAAGGGCACTTATGGCAACATGGAAAAAGAAAAAAAAAAATCAAAATGGCTCTGGAGTCAACAAACTTGAAAGCTTTCATTTTAGACTTGGCTGTTACGGTGCATAAAAAAAAGATAGTTTCTTTGAAGATTAATAAGCCATATTAATGCTATAGGGATAAGCTTTTGTGTATGTTAAGCAAACGTTCCCATGAAAAATCTAGGGGACTAAAGTAAACTTCAATATTGTTTCAAGTAAAAACAAAATCAACAAAAACAAATGGTGCATTTATTTGGGACTGCTTTTCTTTGCTTTCGATTCAAACCGTTAGGCTCTAAAATGAGCAAACTATCTTAGGTGGATAATTGCCGAGACTATGAGAAAAGTTACCCCTCCCTGCAAAGTAGTGAACTGCGTGTAGTGACTTCAACTGTGCAAAAAGATTAAACCCAGAACCCAGTTTTGCTTACTTAAACTCTTACCTCCTTGCCATTTTAAAAAATTTTCTACAAAATCATTTCTCAAAAGAACTGTTCTGACAGTTGCTGGGATGGAATTGCATCAATGGTCTTGAGCAAGGTAACTTAGATTTCATTTGTAGAAAATGCTTAGGATGAGTGTATATTCACTCTGGAATATACTCGAGGGGGTGTTTTCCCCCCTAGTTAATACTCAATTTCTGTTTGTTTTCTGCTAATATGGTACTGATTCTTAGAAATAGATTGTAGAAAAATTAATGTTAATTAAATATCTCATACAACTTAATGTTTCACTAAAAAAAACAAGCTCTAAAGGGATTGACAAGGTTGTGAATCTGGATTGTTATTAGAATTGCTTGCAGAAAACAGAAAAGGGAGAGAAGTAGTATATCAGATGACTTTAAACAAACATAAGAATGTTATGGCCACTCTGTTACTCTTCCACCTTTTTTAAAATCATGTAACCAAACTATTGTCTCTTCATCAGTCATGCATATTATAGAGGTTAGCATAGAGGACTAGCTCACTTATGTTTTAAAACACCCTATGACAACAAGTCGAGATAACAAACAAAATTGATCCTATTGACAACAGCAGGATAACGTGTCAGTTGAGGATACATAGATACTGGCATATACAAAATAAATAGGCCTTATATTTTCCTAGAAGTGTCAGTATTCTTGTATAATTGTTAAAAATTACATATATATGTAACATATTTATATATGTAAATTATATTTATAACTATAAATGTATATTTTATATAAATATATATATACTTTTATATAAATATATATTTATATAAATGTATTTTATATAAATATATATAGTCTGCAGAGTTTGACCTGAAAACTACCACAGCTTGTCTGCATTACACGGCCACCTGTCACAACTGTGCCTGAGATTCTTCTAAAACAGTAGGGGTTTATCACATAAATGGAATGTGCAGGATTTAAATTATTGGAGACCATGAGGCCAAGCCAATGAACGTGCAAGTGTTCAAAACAAAAATGACAGGGCTTAGCATCTCCTAAAGCCATGTGATACTCCCTGTTGACAGCTGCCCAGAAGCCCTACAGTGAGATTAAACGTTAAAATGACAATATCATCCCTGGATTTCCAACAAAGTTAGCACAGACAAATTCATAAGATTAAATCCATAAATATCCCCTTTGCACGTACATAAATCACTTGCCAAGCATATCTAAGACTATGGAGTCAGTTTCCAGTATGGGCACAGTAGGTGATCAACTAGATAGTATGACTGGAGCTATTGCCTCAGACAACTCTCTTAAATATATCAGTGGTCTTCACCATAACCACTGGTGGGGACTGACATCTACAACATAGGAAAACTTCTCTTGGTTGCCTCATCTTACATTCCTCAAGAAAGTGACAAAGTCACTCACCCATAGGGTGGGTTGGTTTAAGAAAAGTGCTTGTTTTTGTTTTCCATTCCCCTTACTGCCTTCTCAAATGCCTTACAGTTCTGGGAGATAAAAAACAAATACATAAGGAGGAAGACAAGAGCCATATAATCAGGTAACTGAGAAATCTTTTTGTGAAATCCCCTATCACACTCTCACCCCTAAAGTGACAGCTTTTCAAAGACAAGCTCCAAGTCCCTTATCAGGTCTCTGTGCTTGCTCTTTCCCATACCGGACATCTCTTACTCTACCATGTTTTCTTCACTGAACTTCTTCATTTGTCTTAATTACCACCTGTTTCATGTTTTATCTTGACCCAGTTCTCTAGTTCTTAAAATGCTCTTTTCTTTACCACTAAATCCATTTTTTTTCCTTTAAAGACCAAATTCAGTATCACTTACGGTGCCTACTTCTTTTTCAATGTTTTCTTAGTTCTTTCATTATATTTATTGCTTCGTTTCTGATTGCTAAACATAATAAATTTTCAATTCAGAATATTAAGAAAATCCAAAAAATTATATATAATTTTATTATGCACATACTCTGTAGATGCACACATAATCTGAATTCTCCTATAAGTTCACCACACAAGGAAAATCACTGTTTACAGTTACCTTATTTCCTCCTAACATATATGATTTCTTTCATATTTCTTGACAAGCAATGCTCAGCCTGATTGCAGACCTGTTGTCAATACCCATCTAAGTGCTTCGAGAAGCTTTATGATTCACATAAGTTAAAGCTAGAAGGAGCCTTGGGAATCAAAGAATCCAACTACTTGTTTTACAAGCAGCACCTCACCATAGATTATCCAGCTTGTAAGTAGCAGTGTTAGAGCTAAATTCAGATAAGGCCAGTATGTTCAGGTGCATGGACTGTGCACCATACAGGAGAGCTTGTATATTGACCATGCTATGCACCAAGGCTCAGTCCTGTGTCATCTGGAGAGAGGGGCACAAAAGAACCATCCACTTACTGTTCACTTGTAGGGTTTTGATTGCCAGCCGTCACAGTGGGTGGAGAGGAAGACGTGAGTGAGTGATGTTTCTAATCCACTGACAACACGGTGTAGGCTAGCAATGAGCCTGAATCCAGGTTTATCATTTCCCAAGTGGATGCTTTTTTTAGGGCTCTATGTTTCCCAATGCATCATTTTTCTTAACAGGACATATTTTTAAAAACTACTCCCCATTAGATGGTACCCTGTAATTTTATGAAATTTGTTTCATATATATATCAAATCCCCCCAAATCCCACAATTATTAATTACTATAATCCTAGTCTGAAAAAGGGTACAAGCAATACACAATGAATTGGACTGACTGATGATTGGAGCATGCACCTGGAAAGCAGACCCGACAGCAGGTCAATAATGGATAAAATTACTGGACCTGACAATGATCTCCACTTCTCCTGAACATCCAGCAAATTGCCTTATACTCTGCAAAGATTTGTTTAAAGTAATTCCTGTATCATTTAAAGGAAATCCCAGTGTTTAAGGAAACATAAAAGTCACAGAGTAATTAGTTGTATCTTCTATTAAGAATAATATTGATCAGCCAAATTAGAATATGAGTAAGGGAAATATTTATATAAGAGAAAATGACCATTCAGGGGTTAAAAGCATAGCGCTAGCAAGGTACAATTTTGTGTCTACATCTGGACTCTGTTATTGATATTAACTAATAGTGTACTCCTAAGAAAATTCATCTGTGAAATGGAAATGATAATAGTACTTCCTGGGGCTTTTCTAAATGTTACAAAAATTAACAGGTACTGGGGCAAACGCTCAGTAACTGTTAGCTATGATCGTCACTGAAGTTCTGCATTCATAATTTAGATGTAGTTTTTATTTGCCTTATCAAATTGGACTCTACCAATAACTGGGAGATGTGTTTAAGGAGACTCATAAATAACCAAGGAGAAATGGTCTCTCCCAAAGCCTTATTCTGAGAGGTTTTTTTTTTTTTTGTAGATTTCCTTTTACCCAGGCAATTGACATAGAAATTTTTGAACTAGAACTTGATTCAGAAAATAAGAGAAACAGATGTTTGTCTTCCAAGTTAAAACTGGATATTTAATTTGAAATAATTTAAAGTGTTAAGATATAAATATCATGAAAATGTTTTAATAACTTTCTGTATCTCAAAATGGAATCAATTACTCATTTTCCAGAAAAACAGTGTAGCCTGTTGAAACTACATTATGATCTCTTCTGAAGAAAGCAAAAATATGTAGTAATTCATGGCTGATTTCATTTGGGTTTGGGGGACCTTCCACCAATCACCTTGGTGAGCTTACTTTGTGAACAGGCACAAAGGTTAATCAGAGGATCAGTGTACAGAAGCAAGTTTACATTCCTGAGGTAATGAGTTTAGAGGAGGAAGCTCACCATCTTCTCCACCCCCCACCCCCCAGACTCAGACCTTGCAGCCTGGATGATTTCAATGTATGATGGGTATTAGAACTGGCCTTCTTGGGCTGATTACCTGCTCATCTAATCAGCAAATTATTACCCCTTCTCTTTTAAGGAGATGTGAATTGAATGGTTAGAAAGAAAAACTAGAAGTATTCCATTTACTAAGTAAATAAAATTACTGTATATTCATGGAATGGAATATGCTGTGGCCTTTAAAAAGGGAAGAAACACAGTAGGGAATAATAAGGAAGGATTCTTGCTAAATGAAAAAAGCAAGGAGCAGAACAGCATTATGACGTGATGCCAATTGTGTAAAAGAGAAGGAATAAAAATAATAGAAGCATGTTTGCTTACATAAGATATCTCCAGAAGAGCATACAAGAAATGGGTGATACTGGTTGTTTCTGCACACAGGAGCATGAGTGGTTGGGTATATGCATGGCAGGGAGATTTTTTACTGGGCATCTTTTAAAATTTTGAGCAATATGACAGCCTTGCTTACTCAAAAATAAATAAAATTAGAGGAAAAAAAAACAGATGCTTTTATACCTTTTCACGAACACCATCTGTTCTTGATGTAGCTACCTCTTGCCTGTTTTTTTTCTTCTAGATATCTTAGTGAGTCTCATAGGATTTTTATACCATTACCGTACATAACAGGAGCCCCTTCTAATAAAAATGTCAACATTTCACACTGAGGCCTCTGGAAGCTATATATGTGATTCAACTGTTAAAGTTGCATCAACATTTGATATCAGATTCCTGATATTTACCTATACCTTTCAGCCTGATGTTTTATGAAACTTCCTCCTTTTCTGAAGAAACAGAGCCAGGATCTTCCTAGACCTTGAATTGTGATTTATTTTCTTTGTCCTGGTTTGACCCACTTCTGCATTTTGGAGACTGCTAACTCTACACCCTTGAGGATGAGAAAAAATAAATCCTTGCAGGTTCCTGGAATATAGATTACAAGGAAGTGAACAAGATAAGTTAGTGTAGGAAATTGACTTTCCTTTTCCTGATATAAACTTTCAGAAGCCTTCCCCTTATTTCTAATCCATCAATCAAAGAATTAAGGAATTAAAGCAACTTTTCAACTATTGTGCTATTTGTTCATCTCATAACATTTTAGATAATTATTTTAAACTTTTTTACCAAGGTTCTGTTTTGAATAGGACAGAATAAATTCATACACTAGTACTCTGGGAATGGTCGGGGGGGGGGGAATTCCAGTTGTTTGTTTTCCAGCCCCTCTTCCCCCAAACATATATATAGTAAAATTTACATATATATTGTAAAATTATACATATATTATACAATTTCCACACAAGTTTATATATCTATATATAATATATAATGGAAATTTTATAATTTTCTTCACAAGAATGATATGCACCAGGGGGTCGATGGCTCCCCTTGGTCTGTGGTCCACTACACTATACATTTCAGTGACAGGAATTCACACATACCAGTTTTAAAAGTATGGTATTACATCAGAAAATAATAGCTACAAGCTTAGTTCTCAGCAATTTGTAAAGCCCTTAGACATAAGCTTCTCATCTGATGAAACCACATGTGAGATAAATATGGTAAGTCAGGGACCATTTCCTAAGTATCTACTCCAGGTTAGTTATTCTCCATTCATTGCCTAAGCCTCACAATGAATCTTATAAGGCATTACTAGAGTTCCCATTTTACAGATGAAGAAATTAAAACCACAGTAAGTCACAATTCTAATTTGGGGGATAGGGAATTTTATTGGCCCACTGGCCCACAATGGATAAGGAATCTACACCTGGTCCAATTAATTAGAGGGAGTTTAGGGCAGGACTCTGTATTAAACACATACCTTCCACAATGGCTCAGCTTGATCTAAAAGGTGAGAGGTCCAAGGCTCAGTAAGTCCCACAAAATGTGTAGTATGTTGTGTAAGGTCATCCAGTTGTAAAACTTGGCAACCAATGCTCCTCCTTCAGCTCTACTTTGAAATCTAAGTGCATCACAGATTACTACAAACCCCCCGCCCACAGGCAAAAATGAGCATGGGAGATGCCATCACTAGGCAGATGGCATTTCAACTCAGATTTAAAGAATGAGAGAGAACTTGTGAGACAGACAAAGGGACAAGCACATGCTGCAGAACACAGAGCATATCAAAGACACAGAGTTACTAGAGAATATGTTCAATAAGTATGGAAGAAATGACTACAGCACTGACCATTATGGCCCTGGAGAAATGTTAAGTGTGGCTGAAGGAAGCCTTGTGTGGGAAGGGAATCACAGGAAGGGGTTACTGATACAGGTTTTATATGGCCATGCCACCATGTTTGGAGTAGAAGCTAAAGGTGACAGGAGCTACTGTTGGACTTCAAGCAGGGAGACTAAATATCCAGCTTTGTCTTTTTCAAAGATTATTCTAAAATCAGCATGGAAATCAGATTGCACAGGAGTTAAATAGAGACTAAAGGCCATTTGGGAAGTTATTAGGATAATTCAGGCAAGAAGAGTTGAGGATGAGTGATGACAGTGACCATGGTGAGGAAGAATGGGTGACTTGACCAATACAAAAGCAGAGTTGCTAGGGACGGGTAAATTGGATCTTCAGGGAAAAGATCACCTGCCTAGGAAATAGCTATTTCCATCACTGTGAATAGGGTCAAGGGGCATAATTACCCCTTCACAGAATGTATATCTTTAGTCCTACAAACAAATTGTTACTTAAAAGTAGCATCATGAATTTGAGAAAGCTGTTTGGAATTTTTGTATTTGAAATTTATTTTCACCTGATTAGAATTACTGTATTTATCAATTCTGACCAACTTTAAACATGATGGATTATTCTTACTTTGCTTTCTCCAAAGACTGAATCTAAAATTATATCTACAACCATTTGTATAAAGATTAGATTTTTCTAAGTTTAATGTTGAAAAATACTAAGTAATGTGCTCCTTTTGTTCCACAGGATAGATTTAAAAAGGAGGGGCAATTCTTTCTTAAGGTTGTCTGAGAAAAAAAAAAACAAAAAACAAAAACTTCACAGATAAAATCATGCCTTCTTTTAGGTCTGAGAGAGAAGTTAGGATAATTTGTCTCAATGGAGGCAGAGCACATCTCGGGGACTTGTGCTTTGTGAGCTTGTTTGCTGGACTTTTTTTTTTTTTTTTCATTTGCTCTCATTTTATTTATCTGTCTGTGAATGGATAATTATCCCCCCACCCTTTTTGTCCCCTTTACTGTTGTTGTTCTGTTTTTGTCAGATTTGTTTTCCCTTGATTATTTCCCTACTGCAATCATCATGCAAGAGGGTGATACATTTTTTCACTTAATTACAATTTTCTTTATCATGCAAAATTTCAAGATTAATAATGGCACAAGCAGATAAGAAAAAGTCTCTTTAGAGTTTCTGTAGTTTTACCACATAATGACACTTTATTTAGACCAAATCACTCAGTTCTTTTATAGATACATACTGAAATCATTAGAAAGAAATTGAATTATCATTTTGGTTTAAAAAAAAATCAGTAGAAGCAAGCATTAATACCCAAGTGCCAGGAAGCAGGAAAGTTAGGACCAAAATATTCATAATGTTTCAATGAGATATACTTCTCTAATGACTTAAGATCCAAAATTATTCAATTTTTTTCATGTTTGAAAAATGCCCTTTTATTATTGAGGTATCAATTACCATTAAATCAGTAACAACCCTAAGACCTATTTTTCTTTTTAAACATTTTAGATATTAAAATTGTAGCCCCCTGAAACTAATAGAAGATCTTTAGGCTTTTCTGAAAAAAAAAAACTAGTTTTTAAGTATCCAAAGACTCAAATGGAATAATTTAAGTCTAGTGATAGAATGATCAACGAACATTATTATTTAATTTTGGCAGGAGAATATTTGGGGATTGATTGAAAAGAGTTTTTCAACCATCAAAAATGAGGAAATTGACATAAAATCTTAATTTAGGTACCGAAGGAAACTGTCTATATGCTTTTGTATATGCTATACTATCCAAGCAGGAAATGTATATTATCATTAATGGAAATCTTTATGATATAGACAAATATAAAAATTATAGATACAAGGCATAATATTTTATGAAGCATATTGTATTAGTTTTCTAATGCTAATATACCAAATCACTATAAACTTAGTGGCTTAAAAAACAAAAATTTACTTTTTCACATTTCCATAGGTTAGAAATTTAACAATGATCTCACAGCTGAAATGAATATCAGCAGGGGTGCATTCTTTTCTGGAAGATCTATGGAAGAATACATTTCTTTGCCTTCTCAGTTTATTAGAGTAGACACTGCCCAAATTCCTTGGCTCATGGAACCCTTCCTCCATCTTGGAAACCAACAATGATAGCTTGTTGGCATCACTGTGACCACTTCTGCCTCCCTCTCTCATTTCAAAGAACCCTTGTGACTATCATGGGCTCTACCTGGATAATGTGGGATATTCTCCCTACTTGAAGTCAGCAGATTTACAACCTTCATTCCATTCGCTACCTTAATTCACCTTTGCCATGCAATTTAACAAATTCACAGGTTACAGGAATTAGGAGAAGCAGTCATTATTCTGTCTGAAACACACATTTTATGCACTTCTCTCATTGTGAAATCTGTAATTACATAAAAATTAAATTACTTTTTATGTAATTTACATCAAGTTATATAAATTTCCAAATTAAATAAATTTGGTTTTAAGTAAATGTTATACAATTAATGGAATTTACCCGTATTCTTAACAATAATGTTTAATGTTTGTACAATAATGTGTAATGTCAAAAATTGTGACATGCTTTAGATCATTAGTTGTATGTCTTTCTTTATAGAGATTTTGTTGAGTACATTTTTGAGACTCTTGACTAGTATCACCTTTATGAAAAGCCCCAGGTTTCATTCCTTTAATTCTCAGTGTGAAAAAATGTTTTGCCTTTTAGGAGTCACGTTATATTTTTTTGTTTTACTGACATTGAATCTTGTGCCCATCCAAGTTTTCTTCTTTGGCTTGGCTGCCAGGGATCAGAGAACCAAATTTGATGTTGACCTCTACCAACTGAATAAAACATTGTGTTATGAATCTTTCTGTCCTAAGTTATCCTGGTTATTTAACTCTCATTTTCATTTTTTCTTACTTCTTTATTTTTATGTCATACCATAAAGTATGTTTCTATATAATTTATATCAAAATTATTTAAACATATAATCTTAAAGAAAGATAGTATATAGTACTGAATATCTTGACAGCTTAGCTGAAAGACTTAGAATAAAAGTGAATTAAGCATCCGGATGCTAAAATAAGGCTTTTTTTTAAAGCTAAAAAAAGTTTATTAAAGCTAAAAAAAAGCCTTTTTTTTTTAAAGCTGCCTCAATGAGCTACCCAGATCTTCTAAACAACAATTTCTTTTGGGTGTGTGTAGGGGTTGGATTTTACAGGTCTTGGAGTAGAGCAGGGATGAAAAGGTGTAAGAATTCTCTTTCCTATAGAATCTGAGAATTTAATGGCCATAACAGTCTGATTTAATATAGTACAATGCATGGAAATATAATTATCTTAAACCAATGCTTTGGGTAAAATGGTTTGGTGCATTTTAAAATATTCATCTTTCATTTATTGTGACTCTTTGCCAACCTTACAGCTTTAATATTGGTGGAATATTTTATCCAGTGTGTGAAAAATATATTTTATATTCTATTCCTAGAACATAACTTTTTATTGACTTCCTAGCAAGTTACACACCCTTTTGAAATAATCAGGTGAAAACTCAGAATTTGCTAGAAATCAAAGAAATGGATAATTTAACACATATCTATGGCTTCTCAAATTTACACTCTTGTTATATGAATATTCATCCTAAAGAATGAAATTTCAAAATCCTGGCAAGTAGAGGATAATGATTAACCACAGAGCACTTAAGTATACTCTTTGGTTTAGTAGTTAAGCTTTTCCTTTTGGGAGACCTATATCTTATTCTCAACTCCATTAGTGACTGGTAGATCGAACATTAGCAATGAATCCTGAATGGCAGCCTCACTTGGCTTTTGTTGGGCATCCACAGGGAAATTAATTCCCTCACTACATCTTGGCTTCTCAAATTTCTTAATATATACTAGGCAGACACTATGTACAGAACTTCAAGTTTTTCAAGGAAAGATGTTTGGTAAGGGCAAAGCATGCTATAAAATATATGATTAAACATCAAAAAATATACTGATGCTGCCATGTGGTGAAAATAATTTTTAACTTCTCAGAAGACAATTTTGTATGATGCCTCAAGGTCAGTCAATGTCACATGCACAATCTCTTCATAAACTGAAAGGTGATCAGGTTTCTGCATCACTGAATAGGCTAACATCAGAGTATCTGTTATTTTTTCCTCTATTTTATTCATTTTAATTGCATTTTATCAGAATTGATTTAAAAACTAAATTTTTTTCATATTAGTTTAATCATTTTCAAGGAGATATCTTTGAGAGTTTCACCAATTAAACCTCCTCCAAATATTTCAAAGCCTCAACACAATAAACATGCAACAGAAAATCTTGCTTAGCACATTTTTCTCTTTTAATGTAAATTGAATGGGCCAAATTTTATGGTCTAATCTGATTTTTCCACGGTCTCATAGACACAGTCACAGTCTCAAACGGGTTTCATCACATTGAATTAGTACAAACCAAAGTGCATTAAATGATAGGCATTGCAGAAGTCCTACGTCAGATAAAAACACAGCATTTTCAATAAAAGGGTATCTATTTTCCTGCCTGTATGCTCACAGAGAGACAAATAGTAGGCTTTTGGCATTACACCCTAAGGTCTTAAAGTCAAAAGCTTTATTCTTGTTCAGTGATAGCTTTTAAAATGAAAGAAGAGGGTTTTGGTTTTCAATGACAATTGTCATAGGATATTAGAGGTCCTTGAAAACCCAGAGATAGGCATCCTTACTTGTCTCATAACGTAACACAACTAGCATTAGATCTGGTAATTCAGGTTTTAGCTCAAGGTCTTGCGACTGCTGTCACCAAGATTGTTACTCAGATCTTGAAAGCAAGAATACCTAAAATGCGGTCAGTATATGGTAGAATTTTTTTTTTAACCTACAATACTAAAACAATAAACAAAGTTCTCTTTGAAAAGTGAAGCCAGGTACCAGTATGACAGGTAGCCAAGTGGAGTCTATGGCAGGGACGGATCAGGTGGATCCAAGACAATCACATGACTCTCGTTATTTTTCTTTCTCCATTTTTATTTGGAATCTTTTTCATAGTATGAGGTAGGAAATTATTTTTGTGATACGGATAATTATGAGTTAGTCATTTCCTCCAAACAATGCAGGAATCGTAACAGGTTTTTATTTACTTCAAAACTATCCTTTCTCACCAGTTATTATTTCCAACTTAACAATGTCACAAAACTACGCATGTACCGAAGTTAAATTTGCCAGTATGACTGTAAGTGTAATTGACATACATTATATAAATTTCAGGTGTACAACATAGCGATTTGATATTTATATACATTATAAAATGATCACCACAGTGTCCAGCTTCTGTCACCATACATCATTTTTACCCAGTATGACTTATTGTTTCTTGCATCAACTAATTTAGTTTTTAATTTTTTTTAAGGTTTTATTTATTTATTTGAGAGAGAGAGAATGAGACATAGAGAGCACGAGAGGGAAGACGGTCAGAGGGAGAAGCAGACTCCCCGCCGAGCAGGGAGCCCGATACGGGACTCGATCCCAGGACTCCAGGATTATGACCTGAGCCGAAGGCAGTCGCTTAACCAACTGAGCCACCCAGGCGCCCCTTTTTTTAATTTTCTTAAAGAAGTGCATTCTTTAGTATTTCTTTAGGCTAAAGTCTGTGATTGGTAAATTGTATGAATTTTTGTATGCCTAAAGGCATATTTATTTCACGTTCACTTTTGAATAGTAGTTGTGGCTAATGAACCTCAAGTTATTTTTCCTTAGCACTTTGGAGATATTATCTCATGTCTTCTTGCATCTATTGTTTCTGATATCATTCTGTTTCTCATTTCTTTATGGTAATTTACCTCCCCCCCCCAATACGTCTTAGCATTTCATCTTTATCTTTGATGCATTAAAGTTTCATCAAGCTGTGGTTAGGGTGTGGGTTTTCTTTTATAGATTCTGGCATTGATCTCATGTCTTGCTCGCATTCTTAAAATTCTTGATACCTATTTTGTTAAATAATTTGGAACATCTGAACTATTCTCTATTCCTTTTGCTTTTACTTCGTATTTCTATCTGAGCTCCTAGACAGGAAAATGGACTGAGCAGATGGCAAGATCTGCTCTCCTACCCTAAACATATAACAGTGCTAGATGGAATATTTTAAGATGCAGAAGAGAAAGGGAGTACTTTGCAGTCGAGAAACACAGGGTAAGCATACAAACTGGTAAGCAAGAGTTATTGCCGCGCATCTCACAGGACTGAATGGGCAGCTTACATATGCTAGTTCTAGGATTTTAATGCCTGTATCATGCTGCAGTTTCAAAAACAGTAGAAAATTGAAAGTGGGGAGTGCCTGAGTGGCTCAGTTGGTTAAGCGACTGCCTTCGGCTCAGGTCATGATCCTGGAGTCTGGGGATCGAGTCCCGCATCGGGCTCCCAGCTCGGCAGGGAGTCGGCTTCTCCCTCTGACCTCCCCCCCCTCTCATGCGCGCTCTCTCTCTCTCTCTCTCTCTCTCAAATAAATAAATAAAATCTTCAAAAAAAAAAAAAAAGAAAAAAGAAAATTGAAAGTGGCCCCCTACATTAAAAAAGTCAGGAAAACACATAAAATACTTAAAACAATGACAGATAGTAGTAAGCACAGAATAAATGTTCCATGCAATAAAACATAGGTTTTAACTTATGTTGTATGTGTAAACCATAGGCAGGAATTGAAAATTTTATTCCCAACAGTCTAAATTGAACACCCATGTTAAAATAGAGAACTTTCCAGCTGAACACTGCACAGTTTAGTCATGAAATATGAATACGTTACCTACATGTTGTAAAACTCATGACCTGAGAAACAAATATAATAACTAGTGTATATAACCACTGAATAACCATGAAACTATCCATAATCAAGGTTCTTTAAGCTGGGACTTGCCTGTGACCCCCTGTGGATGACTCTTACAAACAGCTAAGAGACAAATAACAAATCATTACAAAAAGTAAAATGCTAAGGCAGTATGACGATTTATCAAGTTGTAGAATTTGAAACCTAGTACAGTTGTAAAAGGAAAGCCTAAGTTTCTATCATAAAGAGAATCTAAAACTGCAGTACTGAATTTTAAATCCCAAAGGGAGATCCATCCTAGCCTAAACACATACTCATTGACATTCCCATATTTCTCCCATCTTGTTACTCATGGCTGACACTGGATCAGGATTAGCTGGGGCTCTGCTTTTGAGAAGCTCTTTCCTTCTCAAGTACACTGGAGGGAGTAAAGTTGGCTCTGGGGACAAACCACTCTCAGGCTTTGGCCAACCAGGCTTGTTACTTCATTAACAGTACAATCCCCTAAGATGGTCATAATTTACTGTTGCCTTTGCTTATTTTATCCCTCTTTCTGTCCCTGCAGTGATGAATGGCTATCATCTCACGCTATAAAATTTGGAAAGCAATATGCCCTGAATCTCATATTTGTATCAGGGCACATCCTTGTATTTGGCTGAGAAGTCTTAATAAAAGGCCTTTGAGAAAGGTGCTGAAGAAGTCTTAGCACCTAATATTTACAGGAACAGGAGCAATTGGATCTTTTAGTTCTGAGAAATCCCAAAGATTTAGGTTCTATATATTCTGATTTCTACTTATGCCCCCTCCAAGTGTTGACTGAGCTTATCTTGGTTGTATAATATACAGTGAATTTAATTGCGGGTAAAGGAGAAAAACTCTATTACGTGAGGGTAACAAACACCTCTTCCATGAAAATTATAGTACTGATGCAATTTTCTTCCTTCTCTACTTTTCTGACTCCTCTTCAAACTCCTATCCCTTATAAATGAGTTTTTCCCTAGCATAGAACTTACTCTTCTCACTTTTTTTTTCTCTCCCTTTCCAATTCCAACTACATTTAGTATTTCAACTGTCACTTTTATATAAATAATTGCTAAATACACATCTCTAGCCCTAATTTTATTGTTGAGTTCCTGGTGTGATTTTAAACTTTTGTTCAAGATTTCATATATTTCCACAATTAACATAAAATCAAGTTTCGTGCAAACCGGCATACTCCTTTCCTTAATACATTTAGTTGTACAATTCTCTGTTTTTCCATCAAGAGCCACACCACTCTTCATTTAGCCAATCATGAGATCTTTCATTCATTTTTTTTTACCAAATATATATTTAATAACTATTGTAAGATAGGCACTGGTGATAAATGGAAAATGAGACAGTTAATATTCCTGTAGAAGGAGCTCAACATCTGCATCTAATAGAACATACGTGGCAGAATTCTAGACCGTGTGCGTGTGGCTCTGGGTGCATGTATATATGCATGCTATGTAGAAATAAACAGGTGCTGTGATGGAGATCACCAGGAACACCCACAGGCGCTGTCGGGGAAATCTATCACTTAAGGGGACCATTTAAACTAGTATGTAAGGCCAGACCATAAAAGATCCTAGGAAGCATGTGACTTCCCAGAAGACAAAGTCAGTACAATGGTTCTGACATGGGAGAGAGCACTTTATTCAGTTTTAGGAAAGAAAAGAATAGCTAGAAAGAAAGAATGGCATGGAATAACTTAGGACAGATACCCTGTTTCCTTCAATATTTTGTGGTCAAAGTGGAGGATCTCCCATTGGAAAGGGAGGGAGTAGAAAGAGTGTTCAATAAAACAGAATGACAGGGAGAATTTTACTTAAAAGAGTGTTTCAAGGAGAAAGAGTCAGCTGAAACTGATGCTACTGAAATTGAGGTGTAGGGTAAAGCTAAAGCACTGTCTACTGGAACTGAAGAAATTGAGAGGTCACTGATAACTTGGGCGAAACCACACTTGGTGGAGAGACGATTTCATTTAAAGTATCCAAATTTTATCTTTAGCACCAATTTATATGGAAATCTTTCTAAAATATGTTCTTTACTATTTTCTTAAATTAAGAAATCAGAATATTTTAATCTATCCCTAAAGGCTCAGTCATCATTATGTACATTAACTCATTTATATTGCTGCAATGTGATGTTATAGAGGTCCATGGGGCTGCTCATTCCACTAGATGGGGATGCGTGTGTCTGTGTGTATGATGGTGGCTTGGTTTTTGAAATTTATTGGCCTTTTCATTTTCCTCTCTTAATGTTAGGCTACACAGCATGACTTCTTGCTTTGTTGGCCTAGTTAGATAAATACATACTTGATTTAAAACAACAACAAAAAAAACCAGGTTCCAAGTTCAGTTAATATGTATATAACTTTGTGTAATTTGTTGAAATAAGAGGTTAAGGCAAGTTGTCTCAACAGTAAAAATCCTGCAAGAAGCAAATAAAGTCCATGAAAGCATCAGTAAAACTATAAAATGCTGTGCAATTATAGACACTCGTGTTACTAGCTACTGAATATTGCTAATGCTAGAAACTCCATCTCTTCTTAATTTATTTACTCTTTGTACTCTTCTCTAAGCTGGAAATTTTGAAGATTATTTTGAATAGTCTAAAACAGGAAAAATGACTTTAGGTCAGAAGAGCTCTTGCTTTTTCTTAACTACAAAGGTTATTTTGGTTCACATACTCTTTTCCCTTTTATGAAAGTATTGTCAGGTTTGTTAAGGTAGCTTCTAAGTGATACCTGGAAGTGAGAGGTTACTGTACTCAGGCCTCGCTGAATGCTATAAAGCAAGAGTCACAAAATATAAATGGCATTTTTGCCTTTCATTGCACCGTTATGTCTTCCCATTTAATTTCCAAGATGATAGTGCAATAAAGAAATGAATAAGCTTTATCAGTGGCAGCTATTGTTGAAGTACTGGTTTGCTCATTCTAAATACCAATCTCATGAGTCCAGGAGCTTTATAGTACAGTTAGCTACTCAAGAAAATAATTGTTCAATACCCTAAAAGAGTAAAATTGAATTATCTAAACAATTGTAAGAACCATACATATAATGGCAGATTTTGTTCTCTTGTTTGTTAATTTGCATAAAACTTTGTCAGTGCTCATGTGAAATGGATGTTTTAAGATGTAGAAAGATTATTTTTAAAAAAGATTTTATAATTTATTTGAGAGAGAGCACAAGCGATAGAGAGGGAGAAGCAGGCTGCCCATCCAGCAGGGAGCTGGATGCGGGGCTGGATCCCAGGACCCTGGGATCATTACCTGAACCGAAGGCAGATGCTTAACGACTGAGCCACCCAGGCATTCAAAGGTGTAGAAATCTTATTATGAGCCTGTATTTAAAGATAAATTTCAATTTTAATTAGGTGGGGAGAATAAACACCTGTTGAATGACCTCCTAAATATGAAAACAAAGCAGACCAGAGTTTAGTGTCACCAAGGCAAAGTGTCTTCCTTCTCAGCCTGCATCACTTCTCACCTTCACAATATAGAAATATCTTTTTATATTCCAAAGAAAAGCAATCAAAGACTTTATTTTCTAAAATTATGGAAGCCATTTGTTTACTGACAACAGTATCAGGGCCATAGACAGACAGTAAACTCCAAAATATAGTAATAA
Organism: Zalophus californianus; assembly: GCF_009762305.2. Classification (NCBI taxonomy): domain Eukaryota; kingdom Metazoa; phylum Chordata; class Mammalia; order Carnivora; family Otariidae; genus Zalophus; species Zalophus californianus. The sequence continues at coordinate 50,426,354 of NC_045597.1, forward strand.
TTTTTGAATTTTTATTTTAAGTAATACTTTTGGAGGGGAAGTGTATACATGACATTAAGAAGTTTTCCTTCATCTAGGTAAGTAACAAGGTCTACAGAGAAATATTACACTATTGTTAGGGAATTACTATGTTCCCCTAAGGGAGGTTTTTGTTTTTGTTTTCTCTACACCATCAGAGGATTCACCGGAAATTAAGCTTTATAAATTTCTATCACAGCTGAATTAATGTTTGGATATAAGCTATAACCATATGGCAATCTACACAAACAAACAAAAGTCAAGTTTGTGAAGAAAATTGGAATGGTGGCCATTCTGATTTTAAGACATTCCTGAAAACCTCACTGAGCAATGACTGTTACAGGTATGTAGAATTTTATCAAAATCACTGACTAGAAGAAACTGGATCCCTTATTTATCTGCTTTTGCTTGTTTGATTTGTTAAACAAAAGGAAAAACACAAACTTCCAAAGAATGGGTAGAGATAGTCTTTGCTTTAAGAACATCTTAGGTGCCCTGAAACCAGTATATTTAGAAGTTAGGATAATGAGGGCGCCTGGGTGGCTCAGTTGGTTAAGCGACTGCCTTCGGCTCAGGTCATGATCCTGGAGTCCCGGGATCAAGTCCCACATCGGGCTCCCTGCTCGGCAGGGAGTCTGCTTCTCCCCCTGACCCTCTTCCCTCTCGTGCTATCTCTCGTTCTCTCTCTCTCAAATAAATAAATAAAATCTTCAAAAAAAAAGTTAGATATAATGATATATATATATATATAATGTATAGATATAATGATATATATATAAAAGTTAGAATAATGATATTTTAGAAATAAATGGAGAAAGATTGTGGAGAAGTGACATTAAACATTGATTTTATCTTTCTAATGTTAAACATTATGTTTCTCATGTACTATAAATTCACACAACTCTGATATGCCCTCTAAGGTTTTGGCATGTAGTCCATCTTTAAAAAGTGTGACATCAAAGCCACCAGTCTTCAGAAAATCTGGGAAAAACATACATAATGCATATCATTTACCTTTAATTCACTAGGCAAGATATGTGCAAAAGAGCATTATAAAAATTTTCTTGTCTTCCTTTCAATCTGGACTTGATTCAATAAGTTTGCAGATGTGATTGTTTTCATATTTGTTCTACAATCATCAGTTTAATATATAGATATAGTATACAATGATGTTTAAATAGAAATCAGAATGTGTATTTGTATCCCCCATAAGATTTACGCCTGGGTGGCTCAGTTGTTAAGCATCTGCTTTCGGCTCAAGGTCATGATCCCAGGGTCCTGGGATTGAGCCCCGCATTGGGCTCCCTGCTCCACAGGAAGCCTGCTTCTCCCTCTCCCACTCCCCCTGCTTGTGTTCCCTCTCTCGCTGTGTCTCTCTCTGTCAAATAAATAAATAAAATCTTTTAAAAAAAAGATTTAATGGGGCTTCACAACTCTTGTGGGTTTTTCTATCAATAATAATTTTCCTCCCAATTCTAAATATTACCAATATGAACAGATTCACTACCTACTTTCATTATAAGGAGGGGGAAATTAAGTCATAGACAACAGTTACTCTCCCAAGATCCAAAATGTGGCAGGTAGAAAAAACTTGAAGAAAATTTCTAATATAATTTATATTCAGCCATAGCTCTTTAGTTGTTATAACACTTGAGTGAAAATTTCCCTTAAGTCCCATTTTTCTTCAAGGGGTGAAATGAAACATTCTACAATACTGAAACAGATTTGTAGTTATTTCCCAGATGGAATGTAAGGTCAATGTCTAACAAGGCTATTTAGGTTGAAAAAGAATGATAAATAGCAAATAATTCATAATTTGTAGAATAGAGAAGAAATAAATCTGATAATAAATTTACTTCTTGTCTTAAATTCTAAAATCCTGTGAAATATGAACAATGATGGAATTAAAATTAATTATTGGATGATAACTTCAAGGTAAACAACATGCATACATTATTTTCCACACTTTATTTAAATTATGTCAAAACCTAGTCAAAATTTTGAGATATTTTATAGATTATAATAAAGCAAACTTGAAACATTAGATAATTTTATTCTCTAGTTCATATTTAAATTTCAGTAAACATCCTTGGTATCTATAATATCGCTATTTACGTAAAAGAAAACAGAGTCCTTAAATAGATTAAGTCATCCACTCAAGGCTACAAGTTTACTAATAATATTACCAGGGTAAGAATGTTCTGAGTCTTAATCCATTGCTCTTTATAGCACATCAAATAGACTCTTAGCCACAATATTCTCCTCCCTCAAAAACATTTTCATTCAAGACTGAAAACAATATGGGGCTCCTGGGTGGCTCAGCTGTTAAGCATCTGCCTTCAGCTCAGGTCATGATCCCAGGGTCCTGGGATCGAGCCCCATGTCTCGCTCTCTGCTCAGCGGGAAGCCTGCTTCTCCCTCTCCCACTCCCCCTGCTTGTGTTCCCTCTCTCACTGTCTCTCTCTCTGTCAAAAAATAAATAAAATCTTAAAAAAAAAAAAGATTGAAAACAATCTATGGTGGAGGGAAAAGACTGGCAAATCTCCTCACCGACAAAACCAAGTATAAACCTTTACCAAATTGTCAAAAGCAACCATTTTAAGACTCTAGAAATTGCGCCTGGGTGGCTCAGTTGGTTAGGCGACTGCCTTTGGCTCAGGTCATGATCGTGGAGTCCCAGGATCGAGTCCCGCATCGGGCTCTCTGCTCAGCAGGGAGTCTGCTTCTCCCGCTGACCCTCTTCCCTCTCGTGCTCTCTATCTCTCATTCTCTCTCTTTCAAATAAATAAAATCTTTAAAAAAAAAAAAACTCTGGAAATTGAACAAAGACAAACCACAAATTGAGTAATGCTTACAAAGAAAAGGCTGCTAGAACTTCAGGTAAGAAAGGTAAGGGTCTGTGTCCTTTCTCTGTGAAGCTGCTTCTATCCTTCTAAACCCCCCTGGTATAGCACTGAAAACTGCAAAATACTTGGCATAAAACAACTCTATCCAAATCCCTGCACCAAGAAGCTGGCTCAAACTCCACCATGACTTCTAGTAGCTTAAGACCTTGTTGCTAGGTTGGCCCCGGTCCTACTTAAAATGCCTGCCTGAGAAAGCTTGCAATTCTGAGTCCTTTCTCTGCTTCTTTGAGATGTAAATCTTCCACCATCCCAAACTATCCCAAGGACCAAGGAGCCATCCCTTCAAAATGCCAATGTCTAGAAAGAGAACTCTTGCTCTCTTCAATCCCAGGACCTGCAGGAGGAGAATTGCCTAACTTCTGTGGGTGCCTTCCTCCAACTTGGACAACTGCCTTCTGTTTGTTTCTCCTCTGCATAGTGACAATTAACAAACCCAGATGGCTTTGTCATATGGACAACACCACCCCAATCCTCAAAGTCCTTTACTGCCTCTCCTTTAACACACTCTGGTGTTTAAAAGGTCAGCTTTTTGTTTTGGTGGAATTGAGTTCATTTCTATACTTAAGTCTCTTTCCCCTACTAGAATAGAATTTGAAGAAAATCTGTCTTTACAGACATTAACTAGGATCTGGCTTTGTTTCTAACAGCACAGATTTATCAGGCTTTATTTCTTTTTAACAGCAGAGTAGATTTATCCAAGTGGGGCTAACTTTGAAAATCAGCAGCTTTGCTGCCAGAAGAGGGTGAACTGACTTGAAGCAAAGAACAAAATCCACACCCTGAAGCACTGTTAGTAGAAGTAGCAAGTTGTATAGGAAACAAATAGATGTTCCAGTTGAGATGCATGGATAACCCAGAAATTTAAAAGATCTCCAGTTAATGTGAGATCCAAAGAAGGGCTAGATAATCTCTTATCTGTACCCAGATAACTATGAAATGACAAGTATGCCCTGAGAAGAACCAGGAGACACAGAACAAAGTAAAACCTGAGGCAGTTATTAAAATTGCCTGAACTTTAAATGCACCCTTCAACCCACACTTATCTCTATTTAGAGAGTGAAAGTCTTACAAGAGTGAAGTTATTGTTCTGCCCAATCATTGGCTAACCACTAAGCTATGCATACACAGAAGCAATCCCCAGGGTTTCATGTTTAAAAATAAATATAAGACTAAAAAAAAAAAAAAAAAAGTACTGATAAGAGACATCAATGGCTGTACATTGCAGGAGGAAAGAATTTGCAAATTAAATACAGGCACTTTCTTTTTAAACAAATTCAGGAAAAAAAATCAGCAAGTAGAGCTACTTTATCATACCTAAAGACTCACTTGTCAGTAAAAATTATCAGAGTGCAAAAAAATCAGGAAGGTGTGACCCATCTGCAGAATAATAAAAGCAAACTGACCCTAAGTGGGATCAGATTTGGAGTTTAGGAAGCAGTGACTTCAACTCAGCTGTAGTTATGGTCAAAGAATTAAAGGAAATCATGTTTCAAGTATGAAAACCATAAGACTAAAATAACAAATGTGGAATTTCAACAAAGAAATAGAAATCATAAAAAAGAATGCAAATAGAATTTCTAAAGTTGAAAACTAAAATAACCAAAATGGAAAATACAGTAGATGAGCTGAACAGAAAACTGAATGGACAGAAGAAAAAATCAGTGAACTTGAAGATACAATAATTCAAATTATCCAAGTTGAAGAACACAGAGAAAAAGGGTGGATAATATAACAATTGTAAATATATAAACACCTAACAAAAATGTACCAAGATACATGAGGCAAAAAATGACAGAACTGAAAAAAGAAATAAGGAATCACCAATTATATTTGGAAATTTCAATATTACCTTCTCAATAATGAAAAGAACAACAAACCAGTAAATCAGCAAGGATAAAGATTTCATCAACACTATTAAGCAACTTGATCTCACATATATAAAACATTCCACCCACTGACCATAGAATACACATTCATTATAATTCACATGGATTATTATAATGGGTAACCTCATAAATTAGAAAAAAGATGTAAATGAAAATACAATGTATCTGAAGGAATGCAAATAAAACATGACTTAAAATGGAAATTTTGAGCATTAAACTCCTATGTATTCTCAAACCAATAACTAAGATTTATCTTAGACAAGAAAGACCAAATTAAACCCAAAGCAAGCAGGAGGGAGAAAACATTAAGATTATAGTAGAAATCAAGAAAATAGTGGGGCTCCTGGACGGCTCAGTTTTCAAGTGACCAACTCTTGATTTTGGCTCAGGTCATGATCTCATGGTCATGAAATCAAACCCTGTGTCAGGTTTAGAGCTTAGCAGTGAATCTGCTTTGGATTCTCTCTCTCCCTCTCCCTCTGCCCTTACCCCGCTCGCTCTCTCACTCTAAAATTAAAAAAAATCTTTAAAAAATTAAGAAAAAGAAAATACAAAATACAAAATGGAGGAAATTAAATAAAAAGTTGGCTCTTTGAGAAAATCAATTGATTTAAAAAAATCTTTTCTTGATAAATGTAAAAAAAAGGTTAAAAAGACAAAAAATTCCAAAGCCAGTAATGAAAGAGAGGATACCACAGGCAACCTTGAAAAAAATTAAGATTTTAAGGAACTATTATATACAATATTGCACAAAAAATTAGAAACATAGATGAACAATTTCCTAGAAAGATACAAACTTCCAAAACTAACTCAAGAAGAAAGAGAAAATCTTAATAGACCTATTGTAAGTAAAGAAATAGCACTGGTGATTTTAAAACTTGTTATAAAGAGAAGCCCAGGTCAGAGGACTTCACTGGTGAACTCTATCAAATATTTCAAGAAGATATAATACCAATCTTACACAAACTTTTTAGAAAATAGAGGAGGAGGAATACTTTTCAAGTGTGTCCCAAAATACGTATGTTGAAACCTAATCCCCAGTGTGATGGCATTTGGAAGTGGTACTTTTGGGAGGTAATTAGGTCATGAGACTAAAGCCCTCATGAATGGGATTACTGGCCTTATAAAAGACCCCAGAGAGTTCTTTTGCCACCTCTGCCACATGAGGACATACTAAGAGGACAGTTGTCTGTGAACCGGGAAGCTTCAAATCTCCTGGTGCCTAGACAATGGGACTCGGCAGCCTCCAGAACTGTTAGAAATAGACATTTGGTGTTTATAAATCCAGTCTATGGTATTCTAACAATCTAAAAGGACTAAGACATGCTGCATTGTAGGCAGAATTGTAAAGATGGTCCCTCTCCCCAAATTCCCTACTCTATCATTTCAAACTATAACTTTAGGTACTACTATTGAGGTAATTTTAAAAATGTAATATTGGTCCCAAATCAGTTGACCTTAAAATACTGGGAATATCCAGATGGGCTGGATCTATTCACATGAACCCTTCCCAAAGCAGTTTTTTTCCAGCTGGTAGCAGAAGAATAATTCAAAGAGATGGCTCCTGTTGACTATAAAGAAGAAAGCAAATAGCTATGTTAGAAATTGCAGTTGAAAAGGGCAGACCCTAGATGTTGAGACTGACCCTCAACCAACAGCTAGCAAGAAAATAGGGAGCTCAGTATCAACAACATAACAAGGGAGTGAATTCTACTAACAATGTGAGAGTTTGGGAGAGGACCCAAGCCTCACGTGGGGACCACAGTACAAACAGACATCTTGATTTCAGCTTGTGAGATCTGAACAGAGAATTCAGCTAACTGGCCCACTAACCCATGAAAATGAGATAGTACACGTGTGTTATATTAAGCCACTAAATTCAATTTAATTTGTTATGGTAGCAATAGAAAATTAAAATACTCTAACAGCAAAGCCAAAGGTACCAAGAAAAGAGAAATCTACAGACCAATATCCCTCATGAACATATACCCTTGGCAAAAGATTATTAAATAAAATGCAACGTATAAAAAGGATTATACACCATGACCATGTAGGATTTATTCTGGGAGTACAAAGTTGGTCTGCCATCATCTGTCTCTGGTCAGGCCCCTTACTAGTATGAGGCTTAGAGTCAACCAAGAAGGTCTTAGAGGAAGATCCTGGGCTCTCCTCCTCCCACAGACATGATAAATGTACAGCTACACATGGAGTGATTCCCTCTGACAGAGATTCAGAAACTAGAGGAGTGACTCCCAACCATTGGATGAATGAGAAAATATCCACTCAGAAGCAGTAGAAAAGTGGTTGTGAACAACTGAGGGGTGAGGGAAAGGGAAAGAGTTTGGCAAAGGGTACAAACTTTCAGTCAATAAGATGATCAAGGTTTGAGATTTAATGTATGACGTGGTGACTATAGTTGACAAGACTGTATTGTGTCACTGAAATGTGCCAAGAAAGTAGAACTTAAATTTTTTCACTGAGGGGAAAGAAAGGTAAATATGTGAGGCAAAGGATGTGTTCATTAACTGATGGGAGGAATCCCTTTATAATGCATATGTATATCGAATTACCCCATTGGGCACTTTAAATATCTTACAATTTTGACAAAAGATTCTTTTAAAGTTGATAGAACAATCTGCAGATGAAATTTTAAAAGGTCTATACACTGAACGGTACAAAATATTGAGAGAAAGTTGAGTATCTAAATAAATCGTGCAAAATCCCATGCTCATCGATGGAAAAACTCAGTATTAAGATAGCAATACTTCCCCCAAATGAGCTATAGATGCACATAATCCTTATCAAAATTGTCAAGCTTAATTTATAGAAATTGGTTAAGTCATTTCTAAACTACATAGGATCTGGTTCCTGCTAATCTACCTGCTCCATTTGTGGCTACCTTTTCCCAGACTCCGTACTCCTGACGTATTAACCTTTTTAAGTCTCTGCTATGCTTTATCCTCAGGCAGGCTTTGTTGCATCTGCTGTTTCCTTCCCTTGTATGTTCACTCCCACCTTTACCTACCTTCTTTTAGTTGTCCTTTAGATTTTTGGATGAGATGGCTTTTCCTTAATGAACATTTCCCAGGCCAATCTCTTGTCTCTGCTGTGTGTTCTCTCATTTTTACAATATGTCCTCTGGAGTACTTACTGGAATCACACTTAAGTAATCAAATGAATAACTTGTTGTTCAATGTCAGTTTCTCCTACTAAAATGTACCCCTCAGAAAGCCTTAAAAATAACTTCCAAGTTTCCATTCCCATGTTCTAGGAATTCAGTGGTACCTGTTCGCTATAATGAGAAGTTGATAAGGGATTTCACTCAGTTGGATATTAATTACTCAGTGGTACTTTTCCCTTTATGCATATCAGTTTAAGTCCAAGAGTGTTACCTGGTGAATATACATACTTTTTTATGTGTTTCACTAGAAAAAGAACAATCTAAAAATGATCTCTATTTATAGTTAATTGCTTAATATTCAGGATGATTTCCATTGATAACAAATTAAAAATAATGGAGAACACTATGGCATATTTTTAATAAATGCACATGGAAACCAACAGTTTTATTAGATCAGGTATTTCAAAATATCCTATATCTAACTAAACATGATTAGTTTCTCACAGTGAAGAAAGTACGGATTTGGAAACAAGAAACTTGGTACCTACTTTCTATATGCCATCTGTAAATTATGTCATATCTTTAAAAGCCCTTCCTCCCAGGTTTATAGTAAGGATTAAATAGGATAACATGTTTCAAAGTTCTTTATAAACTCAAAACCACACAGATGTCAGTCATTGTATATCCATTATAGAAACAGAGGAGATGAAATAATTCTATTTTATGTTCCCAATGGACACAGACTGGAAACACATTTATGAGACTGTCTATACCTTTCATGGGAGTTCTGCTAGCATAAGGACTGCTCTAGAAAGCATTGTTCGACCCAAAGGAAATGTTGTATTCTAAAAATCATGTGAATGCAGCAAGTACAAGTGTGCTTGACTTTCCCATGTACAAGGTGTGACTGTACATACCCTCCATCACAAATTTAAGTATTCTAATTATGAAATTTAAATTAAACCTTTATATGACATACTGAAATTACACACACACACGCATGTGCGTGCGCACACACACACTCTAACTAAATCAAGATATTTTTTTCCTCTTCAAGCCAAGAGAAAGGGTGCTGATAGGCCTAATCATAAACTTCAAGTTTCAATTGCCCTGTGAGATATTTAAACGACCTGGTTAATGAGGGAGTAACATCTATTAGTGCAGAACCTAATGCTTCTAACTATTAATATTGACTGCTGCATCAGATTAGAGATTACAGAAACTGCTAAATTAATCACTTACACCATGTCCTTTGAGAACCAGGAAAATGTGTTCTCCAGTCTACCCCAGGAGTGTATTCCGATGATATGAGGAGAAGCATAAATGTAGAAGCATTATGTCCTCTTCTTCATAAAATGCCTGAGCTACTTCATTTTCATCTGAGCAATGATGCAAGATCAAGAAACTGGCCAGTCCCATGGCGTACAGAATCACTGCAAGAGAAATCTTCATTTCATATACCTGCACCCTGCCTCTGATTCTTTATTTAGGAGGCATCCAGCCATTTTGTGTAAATGTTGATGATAAGCTAAGCTTCAGCAGTTATTTTGGGGAAAGAAGATGAAGGTTTGGAATAGCCCAGATGAATTTAATGAATATCTAACTTGTGAGCAGGAATATCAAGGCTGACAGCAGCAAAATTACAGAATCAGAGAAGCCAGAAATATTAAAGTGTAACTAGATGACATCCCTAGGACCACGATTTTAAAGGATGGCATGGAATCTTCTGCATATCAAATTAGTCATCAGATCAAATTGCAAGTGAATTCGCCTTCTACGTAAAACTTTGGAATTCCCACAGAGAGGAGTTGGAAGGCAAACGTATCCCTAGGTGAGCAGTCAGAGCACCTGATTCTTGTATAATTACATGGAATGAGAATTTGATACATGACAGTAATTACCTAGCTGAAGGTGCAATTAGCCATTTGTGACCTCATTCTGAGTGGCAACTAATTAACCCTTAATGTCAAAAATGTCAACCTTCATCAAGACACCAAAGAGAAGTACTACAGGATCAGCTAATACTTGCTCCAACCTATTAATGGGTGAATCTGTCATTTGAAATGTGAATATATCATTTTTACACCAGCATTTATGTTAAGATGTGGAATATGCTTCATTTCTTTTCTTTTGTGGCTGCATTTCTCTTCTTTATCCTTGTGTGGATAAAAATTCTTTTCTAAAATAAGCTTTCATATGCATATAAAGTAATCATCACTCCATAAGAGAAAACACAATCAGGAGGTATACAGAGAACTAGAATTTGTCAGCGGCACGTGATTTTTCATGGTTATAGAAATGGCACAGGATCTGAAAATATTTGAAACTAGGCTATTGTTATTGTCATTCAACAGCCCTAAAATATTTGCCTCGTTGGAAATTGATGCTGGTACTTTTTCTTGTAAATAGTAGAGACTTAAGAAACTTCATCTGGGGTTATCTGGGGAAGTCTAAAACCATCATCCTTTTTAAACCACCAGACACTGGCGCACAATTATTAGCAGTCTCTTCTTTCTTCATAGTATTTACTACCAATAAAAACATAAGATTGGAAAATCTACATAATGTATGAGTTTGCTTCAAGTAAGAAAATTGTTATACTTTTTCCTCACAATCCTAAGGCTCATAAGAGTAACATCAAAGACAATCTTTCAACTAATTAGCATGGACCTATATCATTTGTTCTGAAATAAATCCAATTATTAAATAAGATTGGTGTGGCAAACATTTGTATTAAAGATTGAAAACAAAATCTAACACTGATATTTCATTGTTTTGGATTCGTCGCTGGAAAAGTATGATATGTGCAGCTGAAATCTTGTAGGCTATTTGATTTGATTCTTCTTTCTCTTCAAGGTTGTTTCAAGGGTCTAAACTTAATCCAGGTTTTTTTTTTTCTCCCCACCCCCCACTTCTTTTAAACAGGGAACCAAACTGTTTTCTCAAGCACCTTACAAACTTGTGTTTTGGAGCAGCAGGTGCAAGACAAGGAAAGAGTATGTAACAAGTCTTAAGAGTATTCTTTACCTTGTATGTGTGGCAAAGAGTTCAGATTACTTTAACTAGAAGTTCAGAAAGAGTAACTGATTAAAACTTGTTCCAAACAATCTTGACAACTTTTAATACATAAAATCAATCTAAAGTCCTATCTAAGACATAAATAAACGTAAGAGTAAAGACATAGACCTTTAATTCCCTTTAATAAATTCTAAAATCTAGTATTTCTTTGTACTTGGAAAGGTATTTCATAGTGTTGCTATTTTCCTGAAGGTGCCAGGGGAAAGTGTGCACAGATGGAAGTTGCTATGTCCAATTCAAGATGAGAAACACCTCTAGAGATTCAATCATCTTTCAAACCAGAGAGAAAGTAAAGCCTCTTGTAGAGATAGTGACACAAAGAGTAAAAACAAAGAACAAAGCCAACTACTACTTACTGACAAATCAGATGGAAAACAAAATTCTTGCTTGATAATGAGATGCAAAATCACACGTGATTACAGGAGATGCTTTGCTTCCAAGGCTTATTGTGTTTGTTCTGGTTTTCCATTTATTCAGATCAGAGACTAAAACTACATAACACAGATGGTAAACTTAGCAACCAAAGTGGCACATTGAATGAGCCATTTCCACTGCTTGTTTAAACTTTCTGTCTACACTTTGAAGGCCTGCACAAAGTAGTCCTGCTGGACCACTCACCTTCCTCCTTCTCAATGGTGGAGACTTTCTGTCTACACTTTGAAGGCCTGCACAAAGTAGTCCTGCCGAACCACTCACCCTTGCTCCTCCTTCTCAATGGTGGAGACCCCTCTGGGGTCTCTGAATGATGGCCAAACTCTGCCACTCGGCGGGCGTGGCTCACTTATTCTAATTTATTGTTGTTTACTCAAAACTGTAGATTTCCACATAACAGTTTGATGGACAAGGAAGAAATTTACATGCCAAATATGTCTCCAAATAGTTGATTCTGGCTTTTCTGATTGAATCACACGTTAAAAAAAAAAAAAACTGTGAAGTCTGTCCATAGTCACACATTTTATATGTGTAAATAGAAGTCATTTCTTTCATCAACAAGGTTTTCAATGTTAGTGCATTCTATCTGGATGCTTTTTATAACTGTTAGCTGGGTAAATATTTTAAGAACAAAATATTTTTAAACATCTGGCTCAATATTTCAAAACACTAGCTGTGAATTTGTTCTATAGCTGAAAATACTTTAATTGGAAGAGAAAACACTTTATTACTAGTAAGAAATTATAAAATAATTTAAGGCAACAAATAATTAAAGAGCTTACTAGGGTTACTGGCTACTTCAAGAACTTACAGATGAATTTCTGCATTATTCTAATTTTCAAAATATAGAACATTTTTAAATTGATGGTTTAGATATCTCTACTCTTTCTTGTTAAAAATAATGTTCACTCTTATGGGACTGAATTTTCCAGTTCTAGAAATATAATTTATACTATTATAGCACATATTTTAGTAAACAAGGGGACTGGATTTCAAATGCAGGTGGCTGCAGCTATCTCATTTGCAAAAAATAATAGTTACATTTTAGAAGAATGCAAAACATCATGAATAGGAAACAAATCACCCCTATATTGAAATGCAGAATTTGTCATGTTATTCTCCTTATGTGAAATGTCCACAGCAATCTACTTTTTCTATTACTTGTCAGACAAATCAAAGCACCATGAAACAATTATATGTAAAAATCCTATAGATGTGTACATGGATATATTGTATTGCTATCCAAGACTTTCTCATCTGTTACCATATAATTGTTGATATTCACAAGGGTGAGAATATTAACTATTGGAGAATGTAACCATATTTCAAACCATCAGAGGGAAAGCTTTAAGGAGGAAGTTGGTTTTGAGGAAAATTTGATTCAGAAGATCATCCAGATGGGAAATTATTTTCAGTAAAGGAATGCAAAAAAAAAAAAAATTCTTAAAGGAAAAACAGTGTGTACGTGTGTGGGGGTGTGTGCATGCGTGTTTGTGTGTATATTGTCATGGAGAGAGTAGGAATACAGAGGTGAAGTTCAGAATAGGCAAATCCATTGATGCTTAAAATAAATTAGTGGTTGTCAGAAACAGGTGGCAGGGGAGGGCAGGGAGTTTATGCTAAAGGACAAGGAGCTTCTTCTTGGCATGATGAAACTATTACGGAATCAAGTGGTGGTGATGGTGGCATGACCTTGTGAATATACTTAAAACCACTTAATTGTATACTTTAAAAGTATACATTTTATTGTATGTGAATTGTATTTCAAAAAACCCACATACTTATGATTATGTGCTCATATAAATATATAATTAATTAATGGAGGAGAAAAAGAGAAAGCTCTTCCCTACAGTGTAATTCCAATTAATGTAGAAGAAATGATGGAAACAGAATCACCTTTTGGTAAATACCATGGTAATAACAGTTGCAGGGAATATCATCAAAAATACACTAAAATTAATGGGCAAAACTATGATTAGGAACATGATATTTCCAGTGTCTAAAGTATCTGTCCAACAAATAAATCCAACAACAAAACAAAACAAATTTTTTCTTTGGGGGTGGTGGGGATAAAGGTACATCTCCTCTTATATATGCATTAAGGGATCCTCTTTATAGTATTTAAAACAACAAATTAACATTAAACCTTGGTCTATCATAAAGCATAGCTCAAGAGGTCAAATTTTAAAATTGATCATCTTCCACCAATTATAAAACTGTTCTTACACTATAATTATTCCTGTCTTACTCAATTGTGATAGTGCAGTTCAAATTTTCAGTTTTCCTAAGTCTTAGTGGTATTTCTTCGTATTTCTGAATCACCACAGACATGTTGTTCTTTTGACTGGAGCCTCCACTACCAGTGGTATAATGCTGAAATGAAATCCAGTATCCCATCCTCTTAGTGATTCTGAAAAGCCTCAAGAACTAGTTTGAATATTCTATCACATTCTCTTTACATGGATATTTTTGTAATTTCTTTATGATGTAGAAAGAAGACACATTTAAAGTACTCTCCATTATGTCATCTGGAGTTTATAAGAGGAAAGTAATGGGGCATCTGGGTGGCTCAGTCTGCCTCCAGCTCAGGTCCTGATCTCAGGGTCCTGTGATTGAGCTCTGAGTTGGGGCTCCCTGCTCATGAGGAGTCAGCTTCTCCCTCTGCCCCTCCCACCCAAGTAAATAAATAAAATCTTAAAAAAGAGGAAGGTAATATGAACAATTTACTTTTTATCCCCAATGATTTTTTTTAATAATTTTTATTGTTATGTTAATCACCATACATCCCCAATGATTTTTATGGAAGAAAGAAATCTCATTTATCAAAAGAAATTATTTATATTGGATAGTTTATTTCATTTCTGTGTTCTTTTAAATAATTTTGCATTTGAATTTTTATTCCATTTTATAAATAAGCCAGTATACTAACATCTAAGTGAGATTTTAATTATAAAAATTTATAATATAAAATTAACAGCAAAATTTGGATATGGTGATTAAATCATGTAGTTATGGGAACTTCTGCAATTCAATCTGATTTGATTGAATTTAACTCCCTATATTATGCACTTCTGATGTGTTTTACAATTAGATGATAGAGATAAAAGATGAGTAGGATATTGTCATGTTTTCAAGGATTTTGTAGTCTAGTCAGGTGCAACATGAAATAACTAACCAAAATGCACAAGGAGGAATCAGTATGGTGGACACCATTAGTGATATGTCAGTTTTAAGCTGACCCATAAGCAACAAAGACAATCTGGGTACTGTCTTATCACTGAAGACAGGCAACTACTTAGGTTTTGATTTGAAATGGGTTTTGATTATTGACCGTCCATGTAGCTGGGTAGAAATCTGGATGACATACAATAGATTTAACACATATTTAAGTAAAAAAATCTACACATTCTGATGAAGTACTCACATTTAATGGTGAGTACTCTATATTTTTCAAATGTCTAATAATATTTACTGTAGAAGCATACAAGTTTTTCTTGGAGAATACTTGTCCAAATACTACTCATACTTAACACTTAGCTTATAATATGTAATGATATTATAGCCCAAAGCAGTATAGAGCTCAAGGCAAAATGAAAAATACAGTAAACTGAAAATAAAAAGCAACCCAATGAAATTTAACATTTTCAGATCTTCAAACAGAAACTTTCAAGAAAATATTCACAGCACAAATGCTAGAATTTTATATAAATATAAATACATATTACATATATATTTACATAAATGTACATATTTTATATAGTATATAAATATACATTTTATATGAAAGTTCACAGGGGTAGGGGAAAACAATGGAAGCATCATATATAAGTTGCTCAAGCTTTTGAAATTCCTGTTGCAAATCACTTGGACAAGCATGTCTTCTGCCCCATATCAGGAACCTGCCCTCTAGTCTGCTTATTCATTCATTTTCCACCCAAACGTACTCTCTCCTATTCTTGTGATATTGTTCAGATTCTTCCATTCATTGCCCACAAAACTCCCCTCCCATTTCCTTTATCTCACTGATAGCTTTTGACCATATCTCAAAAATATCCCCACTATCTCCAGGAATCATTTTCTAAGGATGCCAGCCAAGAGGGGTTTCTTTAATTGTTGATCTCCTACGGAAATAATTAAATGTAGTTTTAATTACTTAGCAAATTATATCTATCTTTTACATTTATTTTAAGGTATGTATGTCTTCTGTTCAAAAATATATTTTAAATTCTTCAAGAACAGTGAATGTGACTTATTTTGTTTTCCATATTTCATACTAGAGACATACTAAGTTATGCAATGTGCAAAGATTTCTAAAATAAGTAAATAATGATGAATGAATGATTAAAATTGGCTTAAGTGTGGAAGAAATGTCATATGAAAGCTGATTTACTTATTTGACACCACATTCAAGAACCACTAAGGCATTACCAAACCATGGAGAGAGAAAACCAGCAGAAATCAGATTGAGACCTAACAATGCCCTACATTATCTCATGTGTCCTACCAGTGCACTAAGGAATCCTATAACCTTAGAGCATAACACATAGCATCACTATAAGAAGTGAGTTTTCAGACCCAGTACTCCTAAGTTATTCAACAAGCTAATCTTTACGATAAATTATACTTGGGAAATTCATTGGCCTTAATGTTCAAATATTTATCTTGAATATGCAGCCATCATCTATACGTTAATGCCATAGATATTCGTTGTGATCAACACTTCTCCAATTGTGCTAAGTCCCAAAAATATATAGTGATCCCATCATCAAGCATCATGCAGGCAATCATTGTGGCTACAATTTTTTGTCATACAATGCTTTCTTGGTCGTTAACAGTGCAGTATTGGAAGGGAAAGAATGGAAACAGTACCATGTCAAATCATCTTACTGTTGTAAGCTCAGCAGTCTATAGGAAAATGTAAAAGTTCAGGGCACCTGGGTGGCTCAGTCATTAAGCATCTGCCTTCAGCTCAGGTCATGATCCTAGGGTCCTGGAATCAAGCCCCACATAGGGCTCTCTGCTCAGCAAGAAGCCTGCTTCTCCTTCTCCCACTCCCCCTGCTTGTGTTCCCTCTCTCGCTCTCTGTCAAATAAATAAATAAAATCTTTAAAAAAAAAAAGAAAATGTAAAAGTTCAACAATAAACAAACACATTATATGGAAGAACTCTAGCCTACTCACCCTCTTGTGTCTAGTATACATTTAATAAATTTCAACTTGCAACCATGGAGTTTCAAAAATAAATGAAATGAGTTGCAAGGTTAACATAATTTAAGATTTCTCTTTTCTTTACTATAGAGTAACTTAGAATAAGAAAATCTAAGCTATTATACACACGTGTGTGCATGCAAGCACACACACACACACACACACACCCCTTTCCAAGGAATAAAGAAGTACCAATGATTCCCTAAAACTCTTGGAAAAATTTTTTTTTCATGAAATTGGGGAAATTGGCACCTTTGAGAGATTTTTAGGAAAAAAAATCCCTTTTGTAATCTATATATTAAAATTTTTAATGTAGGCAATGTTGCATGGTGATTAAGACCACAGTCTCTGAAATCAGAGACTTCCACCTTGAATAAATCCTGGCTCTACCTCTCATAGGTGTGGGGCTGATGCATCAGTTTTTTTCATCTGCAAAATGACAAAAGACTGCCTACTGAGGCAAAATCTTCTGTTTCACAATATCCAATTTCCCTTTCTTTCAGTAGCAAAAACGTGTGTTTCAAATGGTCACGCAACATCCTGCAGAGTGAAACTCTTGGGCTCTCTCACAACCAGGTGTGGCCATGTGTCTGAATTCTGGTCAACAGTATTTGAGAAATAATAGATATTCTTTCTACATCTCCCCTGAAGGACAAGTAGCTTGCTGAGTTTTTCTGTTTTCCCCCATCACTGGTTAGTAATCGGCAATAACTATAGCAACTGCACTGGACATAAAGGTGGAAACTGCTTAATGAGGATGACAGAGCCATTACACTAGACTGGATCTTATGGATAATAAGACAAAGAGTCCATATCCCCACCATGAACAAGTGAAAAGGAGAGTGGAAAATAAACTTCTATCTTCTTTAGGTGCTATGATTTTTTTTCTCTTTCTTCTAGAAGCTCGGCCTATCCTTGTACCATAACTAATACACTATTTCACAGTATTGTGCTGAGAATTAAATGACCTAAGTGGAAAGCACCCAGAACAGTGCCTGGCAAACACTAAATTCTATAGAATTATTTGCTATTATTATTTTCAATTATTGTTATCAATTTTTTAACCACCAAGCAACCAGCAAATACCACTGTACTAGGAACTCAGAATGGTTTATAAAATTAAATGGAATCCCCAAATTCACAATTAGGTACTTAACCTTTATTCATATAACACTGATGCAGATTCCCTTTATACATTGCTGTGACACAAAAGACAGACGAAGTAAGATGGGATACTGGAAAAACAGGATTATATTTATTGTGTTCTTTCTCTTTCCTAATTAATGCAGAAAGTAAGAGAAAATGAAAAAGAGTGATTGGATTACTAGTGGGTCTTTGGAGTCAATCTTAGTTTCAAGTACCAACTCTTAAATTTACTGCCTCAGCAAATCATTTGAATTTGCTGGCCTTCAGATCCTCAAAATTAAATGATAATAGTAATAGTACCTTACATAGCTGTCATTTTGTTGCTTCCATGCATCCTTCAAATTTCTTCCCAATCTATGGCCACCACATAGTGTGGACTGGATGACCCCCTCTTAATCCCAACAAGTGGGGAAGAGGGGTGAGGAGTTCTTGCCATATTGACTGGTTCATGAAATCTAAGCCAATAAATGTATGGCTTCCCAGGTGTGCGTGCGTGTGTGTGTGATTAACAATACATGATATTGTATGATGGTGTGCAGAGAGCCATTGCCTCTATTACCGCATGTGGCTAAGGAAGTTAAAGCTCTAGCTGTTGCTTGAAGCCATCTTCAAAAGCCAGAGCAAAGTTAAAATCCACCCACAAGCAGTCTCGAGAACCTTATGGGAACAAGGTCAAGGTTCTTTTTTTAAATTTTATTTTATTATGTTATGTTAATCACCATACATTACATCATTAGTTTTTGATGTAGTGTTCCATGATTCATTGTTTGAGAAGTAAACTGAGAGTTCTAGAGGGGAGGGGGTGGGGGGATGGGTTAGCCTGGTGATGGGTATTAAAGAGGGCATGTACTGAATGGAGCACTGGGTGTTACATGCAAGGTCAAGGTTCTTATTGATCTAATCAACCTCCGGGTTTTTCAGTCTTATAAATTCCCTTTAAGGTGTTAACCAGTTTGATCAGAGCTTTTTTTGTTAGATGGGATCAGCTTAACTGTCTCATGTTTATTGTGTATAAACTGTTGTATGGAATACAGTGATTTGCATATGGTAGAAACCCAATCACTACTAGTTTTATAAGGAAAAACAAAATTAGTCACATTTATATGTAATAAAATATTTTTGGAATACTACTCTTCTTTGAAAGAATGCTCACTTAGTATTTATAGAATTAAGTTGTCATAGGCTTTTAAAAACTAATATATGTACTTTCTAAAATACATTATATGACTGCCTAGGACACAAGAAGAGTTCACCTGGATAGTTTCTATTTTATATATCAAACACCATTGAATCCTAAATCAAACTAATCTAATTTTAGTTCATCCATTTTTAGTTGTTATTGGCAGTTATGGCGTTTCTCAGGAAACCTCCTGCCTATTCATGGAAGGCTTGAAAATGGCCAGTTATAAACTTTATTTCTAAAATCACTCAAAAAAAAGCTCAAACTGGGTAAGCAAAGCACAGAATGAAATTAAATGCATTTCATATAATGGTGAAATCCAAGATGAAGAGCAGAGGAATCCTGGGAAAAAGAAGGTTGGCTTTAATTAAAATGGAGCCTTGGGAGTTAAAATGTAGCTATTTCTGAAAAGACAAATCCAGAGGGTGAAATTTCAGTGAGGTAAAATCACAACCTTTGCTGAACAGCACATCAGGAGAATGCTCGAGTAGGCACAGTCTCACTGCTAACAGATACCTACCACACAGCAGCACACATATTGTCTTCCTAGTATCACTTAAATATCCACAGTAGAAAAACACACGTACTGCATTGGCTGTACTTTTGTTACCTTTTCTTCTTGATGAATTGACCAACTCTTGGCCTACTATGTAAAGGTAGCATTGCTTACAGATAGTAAATTCTACTACTAGGACCATTTCAAGTGGTGGGGGGCGGGAATCCAAGTATAATACATAGAAATAGAAACATTACCCTGTTTACTGAGTTAAAATTTTTAAATAATCTAAATACTGTGCAATTCAGGCATACTGAAAAAGAGTAAATATGAAAAAACAACACATTACAGAGGGAAAAATGGTATGAGAAACGGAGACTTTTGAAAGAAAAAGAAAAAATGGAGTTTCTATCCATCTCAATTGGAAGTTTTGTTTTTTAGAAGCAAGCACAGCTATGTTCAGAGCAATACTTAATGCATCACCGGCTTTGGCTTCCAACAGTTCTAAATTCACTTTTAGGCCTGCCATTTTCTGGATCTGTGATAAAACTTTTCTTGACTTTAGTGTACTCACAGTACACACAGAGCTCTCTTTTTGGGGCCTGTTATAAGGATTAAGTAAGAAAATGTGAGAGCAGCCTTACCCAGAAAAGGGATGATGGAGCTCCATCCTTGGAAGGATATTCTATGGGCTAGGCTGCTCTCATTCCATTGTGAAGTGGAATACCTCCCACACCCACTTGCAAGGAATCTGAGAGTGACTATGTGCTCTAAGAAAGAGGAACATGATGTTGGTAAATGACAATGGTCTTTGCCAAAGGCAAACTACCTTTTTTGCAATACCCTGACAAAAGTTGCAAGTTGTGACGCACAATAATCTCCTGGGTTTTTCCAATCTCCTTCCATAGCGCTATAGTCTTGAAGAATAGTTACACCACCTTCCAAGTTGTCGTGGGCACACTTTTACCAAATATTTTGCCACAGCATGATATGGGTCATCAGATACATATTTAATCACCCATGACTACCCCTGCATAACCACTGAGCTAATGCAATACAGATTAGTATTTTTACATTTTTTTAATTACAATTGTGCCCTACTTCAAGTTATTGATATCATTACAGTAATTAGGGTTTGATTACTTCTAATCTTCAGTAGACTCCCAAATCTCAGTGTCTAAATACATTAGATGTTTATTTCTCAGTCATGTTGCTGATTGAGAGCAGTAAGGCACCTTCCTCACTGTTGGGGAAAGAGATCAAAATGCACTCTGAACTCAACTCTAGTGAAACAAAAGGTATTTTAAGAACTGGGTGAGCAGAGAAATATGGCCATCTGTGTTTGCTAACTGGTTTTACACAAAGGAAAAAAACTCTGTCTTGTCAGAACAGGAGGTAATTTTACAATTTGGAGGAATGTACTTGGCCAAATTTGGGTCCTAACCTCCCTAGAAACTGGGAAATGGCAGTTCTATGCCCCTCTATGATCATATTTCAGAAGGAAGGTCCTTGAGAAAGACATCCTTGGGTTGTAAAACTGGCATGAAATGTTTTAAAAGATCTACATTTCCAAAGAGGCAAAGAACTTATAAGTTTTCTAAAGTAAATGTTCTAAGAAAAGGGCACTCACAAGCCTAGAGTTTGGAAGAAGCTTGTCTAAAGTTTAGTCAAGTTGAAGAAAACTTTAAAATTACTTTGGACAATTGTCATTCAGGTCACAAGGCTGATGGCCATTCTACCATCTTTAATACTAGGCTTCCAAGGTCATGCTGGAAGGTTAACAGAAAAAACAAATGTCATAAAGGAGGTCAGTGAAGAGTTTTTCACATCTTCGTGCACATGTCACTGAACGCTTCTTACATACATATTTCATTAGAGGGAATTTAGAAACTTCTTACACCTACCTGCAAAGGGAGCTGGGGAATGGAGCTGTGTGCACAAGCTGTAAATGGGATTTTGATAGCTCACATTCTCTGCCACCATAAAGAAAAGAACAAAGCAGTTAAAATATAGAAATATTTAAAAATCTTTCCTCCTTCACATGAAGCAGCCACCAAGCTTAGGGGGTAATGAGAATTCAAACTATTAAGGACTACTGTGTGAGAGTGATTTAAACCACCATCAATAGAACATATCAAGCATGAAAACCTTTACAGACATTAAATTTTAGGGGGACACTGCAGAAAATTGTACATCTTTAAGATTAAGCATCTTAATTTTCAAGGAAAGAAATCACGTTTAAGTAAACAGAAAGGGGAGCTACACTTTAAATATTAGGTAGCTTGTTCAATCTATAAAAATTCTTGGAGAATACCCAGTTAAGAACAATTCACTAACTCCAAACAAAAGTGATCCTGGGAAGAAAGCTCTGCCAAAATCAGTGGACAAAGGCCATGGTTTTCCCAGTGATTCTGTCAACACTGGTCACAGGAGGCTATTATCAGAACTATCGCTGCTACTGAATATGCATATTGGATACCACTGTTGCCACCTCACCCAATTCTTTGGGGCTTGCTTCTCTGTGTCACTAGTGGCACATTCAAAATCTGAGGTGGATGTATCTTATTGATGGGAGAGTAGGTCACAATTCATATTCTAGTTACAAGGTTAGTCTAGAAAATTGAGTATCTGGCATTTTTGAATTTCAGAAAAGAAGATGGGTTCTGCCTGATAATAGAAGGCATTTCACAAATATGACAAATGTGTTCAGGTGCTGGTTGTCAAAAATAAATATGAGAGAGAGAATGGTAATCTCAGCAGCAGCCCATTATCCTGGTTATATTATCAGTTCAAGATGGACAGACAACCTACACTTACAGGAAATAATTTGTGGGTTTTTTTACTTTTTAAATTTTTAAGGAAACAGATAAGAATTTACTTTTATATAAAAATGCAATTATTTTATTTAAAGAGCCAAACTTTTATTGATATAAAAAAGAAACAAAAAATTATTTTAGTGGGATCTATAGTCGACAAAAGACCCGATCTGTCTTCAAGGTGAATCCATTAGAAGGGCACCTGAATAAAAATCCAGGTGAAAAGTATCCTCTATTATCATTCAAAATAAAGATATTTGTATCTTAGTATCTACTTCATTATTTTCATGAAATAAAATTTCAACCATCAAATTCACAAATGCCAGTATTAGTCTCAGACTGCTGACAAAACCTGACACAAACATCATTTGGATAAATTTAACAAGATTTATCTTTTAGATGCAGAAGAAAGCCTGATCAGAACATCAACTTCCTTTGAGACAGAACCCTAGGACCCTAGAGACTCCTAAGGACTCCTTAGGACTCCAGGAGTCACAGCAGAGGGCACACAGGTCAAGTAATGATTATCTGTGTCAATGAAAATCACCTTAGACTTCCTAACAGCACAAATGCTAATCTTTCAGCCCAGTCTCCTATCCAAAAAAGTAGGTCAATCCTGGTCATAATCTTGCCTGGATTATAACTGAAGATTTCAGTCATGGTCAGGAGCATCAGCATTCTCAGGATTATGCAATGTTTCATGTAATTACTAGAAAAACTGGCCCTGAACAAACTTTCCTCTGTCACTTCCAGGTTAAAACAACTTGGGCTAAGAAAGTTCACAAATTCCCTCCGTTAGGATCAGAACAAGAGTGACTTACTGAAGTCTCAGAGTTATATTAGTGGGCACTTCCATCAACAACTTTGGTGGCGGGGGGGCAAGTTGGTAGGGAAGTGAGCAGCTTCAATAAACCAAGCACTTAAATACCAAGATAAAGCAAGGTAAAATATATACAAACTGATTATAAACATTTAAACACTAAAAAGAGTAATGATATAGTGCTTTTGTGTAATAATTTACGTTTTTCAAAATATCTTTGCACAGCAAATTCCTGCAGAGCAATTTAAACTATAATGCAAATTGAGATCTATGGCAATAAAATGATTTGTTCAAGGGGAAAGAAATCGGGTTTTCTATTCCTAACCTGGTACACAATGCACTATAGCGTATGTCACTCAACATAGATTCTAGGCTAGCAATCCAGGGATTCTTCGACACTTCTGAAAAACATTAGGATTGTAAATTTCAGAATAGTCATTAAAATCACAATTAATCAATTTACTTTATAGTATAACAAGTAGAAATCTCGTGTCCTCTATGAATTAGGGCAGCGTTAGAACTGTATCATCCCAAAATAAACACATCTAGTTTCAAAAAATGTCATCCACTGAGAGTGTATAGAAAATGGATGCTAGGCTGATTTTTTTTAAATATAAATTTGGATAGCTTTTAGTACAGATAGGAAATCCTGACTATAATTCTTTCCTGGTTGAACCATTACCTAGAAATTGATTAAAAAATAAACTTCCACAAACCAGCTACTAAATAATTGCCAAGCCAGTTTTCAAGTGAAGACCCAATGCAGGGATACTATAAGAAAATTAGTTATTCTTCCATAGTTCAAGATAATTGAGTTTATCCTTGGGGCCCTCCCAGTTTCCCATTAGTACCCTTTCTTCTGCTCCTAAATTGTACCCAGATCAATATTCTCAAGTGGCTCTAAACTAATAAATAGTCAAGTTGTAACCAATAAAAGTCTAAAATATAACCACTCTAATATTATTTGCACTTTAATAATTGCAGGCTTATATAATAACTAAACAAAGAGCTCCTAAATTTGCTCTTTGAGACCTGGCTAAGTATCTTGGAAAATACTGTTGTTTAAAAGGTTTTATCTAGCTAGCATCCTTCAAGTTGAACAACCCAGTAGCCTACTGCCAATTCATAAAACTGTTTCAAATTTGGAAAACCGAAGAGTAGGCAAAGTACAGAAATAGAACAATTAAGACTTTAGACAATAAAACACATAGGCTAAATAAATAAATATGTAGGTTACATCTTAAGATCCATTTAGATAGGTTTTATACCTTTCTTAAGTATTTTTATGAAAAGTATACTATTTCATCCTCATAGTTGCTCTGTAAGGAAAATAAGGAAAAAAAGAAAAAAACAGACAAATGCTAAGCATGGATAGATGGAAGCTCCAAGGAAGGACTATTATTCTCACTTTATAGGTGATGAAACCAAGACTTGGGTCCATGTTGAACAAGCTCCAACTGGGAATTTATTACATATCTCATATGGAGTATTTTACATATATCATCAGTGTAAACCTTCACAAGAATCCTAAGTTAGGCATTATTGTCTCCACTTTACGGACACAACAATTGGGGCAGAGAGATAAGAGACTTTTTTAAGAACATACCTGGAGTATTGGCTCTTATTTCCATTAACCAAATCCACTTTCCAAAATCCATTAGATACCCCCAGAAACCATTTCATGGACCCATAGTCATAGTGTTTGCAGTTAGCAAATGAGTTATAGAGGATTTTTAAATCTTCTGGCCCTACAGATAGATAATGTTCTTTTAACAACATTTTCTCAAAACAATGACAAACATCCCAGTGAAAAAGAGAAATTTAATTAGGCTGCTTGTCTGCAAGAGGCCAAACATCTGGACATTTGAAACCAACTGAATGCCTGAATGTATTTTTTATATTTTAATGAAATGTGAAAAGCTTATATATATTATATATAGAACTGTAACAAAATATAACCAGACTAAAGACCATAGTCAAGAGCCATTTTTATGTTATTCCAGCTGAGATGAAAATACCATGTACCTAAGATCTAACATATAATACTTTTAGCCAGTATATTTAATATATAAATAAACTAAAGGCCACGTAAGCATCTTTTTACACAAAATCAGAACGGTAAGCAATATTGCAAACTCCAACCCCTACATCCTCTGTCCACAGTATCATTCCTACCAAACACAAAAGGGGAGACTTACTGAAGACTGAGCCACAAGGACAAAGACGAATGAACCAGGGAAATAACCAGCCTTCACAATGTAATCCTGCTTAGTTCTCTCAAGGATTGTTTTCTCATTTTATTTTAATGACTACTTAATCAAGATGTATTAATTTTTCCCTGGAATGGTCCAAAAAGTCAGGATTGAAATTAAAGCAATTGGAGATCAACTGGAGAATATTTCCAGGGTAGGAAATCATAATAAATATGACTGATGAACTGACAAATCCTGCAGCAGTTGAGGTAAAGCAAAATATGAGAACAATTTAAACAAAATATGCATTTAGGCTTTCCAACAACAAATCATCCACATGTGCTAAACCGCATATTAGACAATCCTCGGGTTTATGAGGCCTGCTCACTGTGACTCCAGGGAGCTCTAAGTTTTCCCAAAGGATGTAAGGAAACCCTCAAAACATTCTGAAGATAAAATGAATGTTAATAGATATATATGTTGGGATATGAAATCACCAAAAACAAACAAACAAAAAAGAAACCATTAGTTATAGAATACAAATTCTATTACTTGGCACAGTACTATTATATAGCAGTTGTCAGTTTAAATAATTAATGATGAAGAAGATATTGAAATTCCAAAAACTCTTGGGTACATCTAGCCAATATCAGAAATATGACCTTCCATTTCATTTAGTATTTATAGGACGACTGTATTGACTATTTAAAAATAATTTTTACAACAATCTGTTTGTAATATATTATCACGTCAAAGAAAGTTGCTCCTTTTTCAGGAAACACACAGACTAAAAAGCTAAGGTACTGGGAAATAAACGCTCCATAGGATATCACAGTTAGAGTAAACTGGCAGGAAATACACCTCAGAGGTCCTAGGCTCACACATCAGACAGGCCTGACTGCAAATCCTACATCTATCTTATGTCCATGAGCACCCCCTCCAAAAAATCTGAAAAAGAATCATTTTTCTCTTCCAAAATACATTTGGCAACAAAATCTAATCTGAACTGATGTGAGGCCCTTATGTATGCCATTTACTGTGAGTATTCATCCATTACAGGGTTTCTCCAGACTATCTTAGGGTATTCCATATTATAAAGCACATATACTGTAGCAGGCTTTTTGAGAGCTAGACAATTTTGATTTCCTAAACCTGTTGATCCACAAGGGTTTGTGGGAAGGGCAGGGCCTTTCTCTGTGTACTTGTGTTTATGAACACCCTGACCTTGGATAAGCAGCTCTACTTGCCTCCAGAATAATGATACCTTACAGGATGTGGGGAGAGTAAACAAGGTCATGTTGCAAAGTGCCAGGGACACAGTGTGCTCATTACATGGCAGCTATTACTACTAATGGGATGCTAGAAAGTATGGAGGCCAAGAGTACTACTTTTCCTCCAAGGACAGAAATTCTTTCCTTTATTTACACGAACTATATTTCTTGAACTCCTAAGTTATACTTTGAGGGATGATGTGGACCTTGCAGTCAAGAAGGTTACAGTCTGTGCCTTGAGAGTACACGGAAAACACATTTTATACCAAATGATTTAGAAGCTCAAATTCCTGGAGGTTCTTCCTAGGCAGTTTCAAACAAAAGAGTGGGAAAGAAGGAATAAGCTAGATGAAGAAAAGCCACCTTGGTTTTCAAGCTCCAACCAAATATCAGCAGTCGCAGAGAGAGAGAAGGTGGGGTGGAAGCAGCATGATCAACATCCCTGCTTTTCAATGGGCTGCCCTAAAAAACACATATTCCCAGGCAAACTCAGATGGTTGGTCATCTTAGGTAGAAACAGAATATGATGCTGACAGTGACAGATGAAGCTGGAGAAGTAGCAAGAGGTTGACAAGTATTTAGATTGTGAGCTTGTTTTAACAAAGGTGTATGGTCAGAGAAAGGACATGCCCCCTTACGACCTAAAACAAGAGCGCTTAAGTACCATAATTAGAGAGATCAGTGTTACTCTCTCAGACATTCCCAGCTGGGAATCAGAAACCAAGCTGCACATACCTGTGATGGGGTCTGGAGAATAGAAGAGAAGCAGTCCCATGGCGACTGACTCAGAGAGAAAGGGTGAGAGAAAATTTTTGCCTTAAGCAAAAGAAAATATTTGAAAAGTAAGTAAGAAAACATGTTGCTAGTCAGAGCTTGCCTTACACTGGATTTTGCATCTAAAATGAGGGTTCTAAGATAACATCATAGAGTTCTTTTTTAAGTTGACTTGGTCTATGACTTTCAGTTCAAAAGTTATTGTATGTTGAATACTTGTGCCATATATTACTTTCAGTTATGCTATGTAAAAATTTTTTTGCTGACACAATTAGGAAATAAGAAGCATACTTACTTAGACATATCAAGAGACACTGGGGGTCAGGAATCAGAAATAAGAGTTCCATGCTATTCTGAGGAGACTATGGCACTCCTCAGAAATAGAACCCAAATTTTCACCTAATGGAAGAGCTTCAGTATCCAAGCAAAAGGTCGTAGACAAATCTGGAAGATTTCTGGAAATGTACTTGCCAGATTTAATCCGTTCTACTGTTGGAAATATCTCTGGGATAACATGTATTTCAATAATATTAGAATTTATGATGGAAACAGTAATTGTCTTGGACTAGGTTCAACCCAGGATGAGTTGTTGATGTGGAAGTGATGACATGCTGGAGGCCCCGGACATAGAACTGCTTTTCTCCATCTCCTCCTCCTAAGAGAAAATCCTAATCTTCCTCTATGAATTCAAATAACTCTTAGATCACATTTTCTCCCACAGTCGTTGGGAATGTCTCTTATGCTACTGCCCATGCAGAATGGAGACCAAAAAACTAACACAAAAGCAAAACCAAGAAGAGCAGCAGCTTAGCATGGCATATTGGGGTGACATGAATACTCGAAGACAGAGCTAATGAGAAACACTGGGCCCAAACTATAAGGACCCCTTCTTGTCCAAGCTCAAGTATATGGATTTTCTTATTTGCAATGGGAAATCAACAAAGGGTTCAAAGCAGAACTACAATGATCACCCAAGTTAGGGCAGTAGCAGAGGAAAACAGAGGGAAGGGACTGATTTGGAAGACATTAGGACAACAGAGTCAACAGGGACAAGGGGATGCCTGCATGTGAAGGAGAAAGCAAAGGCTTGTTCTAAATTCTAAGGCTGGGCACCTAGAGAAATGTCTATACTCTTGAAATAATGTAAAAATGACGAGCTGGATTAACTTAAAAATATATTGGGAGTTTTTGTGTTTTTTTTCTTGTTGGATTTTAAACTGTTAGTAACTATGGGATTCCAGTCATTGAATTTTTTTAATAATAATAATAAAGTGTAATCATTTTCAAGTGACAGCGAATCAGAAATCCCTGGGGACCTTATGAAAAAAATACAGATTCCTATTCCCTGATGTCAGAGATTCTAATTTAGAAATTAAGTGAGGGCTCTGGAAACCTATGTTCGAAACAGAACAAAACAAATCCTCAGGTGATTCTGATATGCAGCAAGGCGTGGGAAATACAATCAGAGTACCTCTTCATTTGGCTAGTTAAGCATCTCAAAACTGTTGGGAAATTTTAAGAAATAAGGATGCTGAATAATGTGAAATAAAAAAGTAACACCAAAGTGGGAAAATTTTAGGATTATAACATATTTTGAAAAAAAAATAAATTTGTCTTGACATACATGGAGGTTTAATTTAATTTAGTTTTCATTACTTTTTATTTTTAATTCAGAGGTAAAATCTATTTTTCCTTAATTTCCTTTGTAGTCTTAAATGCTTGTTCTGTAAATATATATATATATATTTTAAGCTTTTTATTCAAAATTGAGTGAACTAGCTGGAGGCAATTTTTCTTTTTTTTCTGTTGCATAAAGGTATTGGTTCATTAAATTGTCATTTTCTTAAATGTTATTAATATTTATTGAATACAAACAATATCTTAGGTGCTGACAAACTACAGCCATTTCATAGCAGATATAACACAGTTCTTTCATTTCTTATTCATGCTTCAGTTTAAATGTCCTCACCCCTTCTCCTATAAGCCACAAAATTCTCTTGTTTGTGTTTACTCTAAATTTTTCAGGCTTTGTTTCCTATTTATATTGGCCATGAAAACCTCTATACTTAAAAATAAGATTATGTGAAAAATGGAATAAAACCACCTTTTAATTTCTTGAAACATGGGATAAAATATTAGGGAAACCAGGGCAATTAGAAAAGGCATTAAGAACAAATTATATTCATTAAATCCCTTGGCATTATTTCAAATGGAAATTCTTTTGAGGAGAGAAATCAATGTGATTATAACCCAAGAATGAAGAACAGAAGGATGAATCCAGGGGAAATATTAAGTTACAGAATGCTGAGACGCGCATAAAGGGGTTGGTTTAAGAAGAATTACTTTGTATATCCACTGACCACATCCACTTAGATATCCAAATTTACCAATGTCCTTTGCTCTGGAAATTAACCAAGATGCTACCAGGCACTGTCCTGTTTAGCTAACACATATGAGGCTATAGAGCAAGGAATCTGAAAAGGCTCCCAAGTTTCAGCAAAAAAAAAAAAAACTGACAGAAATGTGACAAGAGCAGTTAAATGCATGAAAGTAGAAACTGACCCATACTCACCTTAGAGCTATTTCAAGCTTTCCAAGTATACATCCAAAATTACATCTATTGATCTTTATTTTCAGGGATAGAAGACACTAGTGTTCTGGAACTCCTTAAAATGTGTAGAGTTACAGTAAACACCATCTTCTAGACAGAATTTCTTTTTGAATAGAGTTCCTAAAGTGGACCAGGAGGCCTTTTCCCCTCTAACAGTATGGACAGGCAGACAGGCGCCATATTACATGGTTGCCACTGGTCATTAGTTTTCCAGTCAGGATGACCAAGTGGATGGAGTCCAGTCTGAAGGCCAGGCCACAGTCAAGTCTAAATTCAGCATGCCCTTTGACTTGCCTATTAACCTTAGATCTGGAAGTTAACCTACAGCACAGTGGTCTAGCTGAGCATATAAAGCAGGGCCCCTGCCCATTTCCAGACATGATGAAGTCTTAGAGCTTATTATTTTTTGGCTAAAGGAAGGTCAAGAGTATCCCAAATTGAATCAGGAGAACAGAATGTTGTAAGTTTACTAGTTAGACCACAAGACCAGATTTGACATTCTGTGGAGAAGAAAGGGCAGAGGGTGAAGCTGAGGGGACCATTTTTTATGGCAGGGTGAAAAAGAACAGCAAGGAGTGAGCGAGAGGAGCATTCTCTTCATGCATGCAGAGTTCAGCAGCACTGATCTTTGGGCCCTCAGAGAACCAGCTGCCTCACAGAAGCTGCATCAGTGGCAGAGACAGGGGACTCCTTCCAAAAGGTGGATGGCAACAGCTCGTGGGCTGCCAGAATGGACAACATGAAGCAAGACTGTGTGCGATCACTTGCACATCACCCCTGAGTATTTCTATACACAGCCAGACAAATTTGGTGGGGAAAGAGTGGTCTTTAATAAGAGATAGGATAAGGAATTTGCAACATTTTTCATTACTACCTAGAGCAGGTGAGGTGCAGGACCATTCAGATTGTGGAATTTTGTGGATGTCATCTGACAATGTAGTAGGAATAGTAATAGTAATAATAATTTCCCATAATTTTTAAATAAAGTCTTTTTATCTTGGAGTAATTCTAGTACAGAGTTCCGATATACCTGTCATGCAGCTTTCCATAATGTTAACCTCTTACTTAACTTGTATTTGTCAAAATTAAGAAGATAACATTGGCACACAGACTTTGTTCAGACATCAGTTTTCAGTTTTTCCACTAATGCCCTTTTACTGTTAAAGGATCGAATCCACAGCAGCATGTGGCATTTAGCATATTTTTTTCAAAATTACAGTCATAATTCAAAAATACATATTGTGTATTTAAATGGGGTGCAAGACAATCATTGTCTTCAAGGATATTACAGTCTAATAGAAAAAGCAAAAACCAACTGGCAATTGTAGCATCTCATAATAAATGCTATGATAGGAGGAGGCGCAGTGGACTCTGGAAGCACAGAGAGAAGGCTAAGATAATTTGGCGAAGGTGACATTTTCTCTGAGATCCCCAAAGGGAGCTAAGAGTTAGAAGGCGGTTGGCTGAAGGAGGGTGGAAGGAGCGGTTCCAGGCAGAGGAAACATATTTTAGGTGAATAAGTGTTTTTAAAGTTCACTACACTGCACACACAAATGGCTTTCAAAACCTGCTTTTGTTCAATTTTCCATAAAACATTATCTGTTTCATCCTCTTACAATTCCAAAAACACTTAAAAAAATCAATCATTAAAAATGTGGCATAGGTGGTTACTGGTAAATTCATAGGCACTGATATTCTCTAGCTTAATTTATCTTAGTCATTCTGTGTTGGATACATAATGAGTGGCATGGGCATTCAACTCTCTATTTTAATATGTTTGCATATTATTTTAATGCTAATGATTTATCACAACAGTTTTAAATTATAAACCCCTAGGAAACAATAAGATATTATCTCCAAGTGACTGATTTAATTCCGTATACCAAGAGTCTTTCAATAAATGCTATTTAAGTGACTATTTTTCCTTTGGTAGATCTGGGAAACAGGAAATTTCAATGTGTGCATGTGTGTGTAAGTTTTGGAGAGAGATTAAGTTCTTTTTTCTTTTGAGAAAGTGTTGTGCTGATAATGATAGAATGGAAGAAGACAGAAGCTGAGCTACTGAAACTATAATTGAATATTAAATAGAACCATGACATTTTTAGTTTAAGAAGGTACCCAGGTAACAATACCTGAATTTCTTCAACTCCCTATTTAAATGCCAGTGAAGATACCCACGTAATGTTTATGAAGCTATGAACCAAATCATTACCGAAGTGTACTCCTAGTTGAAAGAAAACACATACACATAGACTTACACATATATTTCATGTCACCTACGGTAGCCTCAAATTAGCTAAACCCCTTTATATGTATTTCTTGATGACTACAAAGTAAACACAGACCTCAATATTACTTATTTCTCCTTCTTTTTGCCTTCACATTCCACAAGTGTTCTATCTTTCAGAAATTCATCTCCTCAACCAAAAGAATTGTATTTAACTGTCAACAACTGTAAAGCATCTCAGATTTTAGCCTACCGTTAAGCTAAAAAGTTAGCCTCCACAGTTTCATGGATGCTGACAGAAGATAGAGACTCCTGGATGAGAGATAAAGAACACTTTATCACTCACAGCTAAAGTAATAGCCAGAGTCCACATTATTGTGCAAGTTTCCCAAGTCCCAATTCCAAAGAATTGATGCAAAGAATGCCAGATAACAAACCAATGGACTGCATCATAGGAGAGGAACACTGAACTTAGGGAACTACCCTAGTTTATAACACATACCTATCCTTTGTTCCAGAGAGAGACTTTATCTTTATTTTACTGGATATTAAACATACCTTCCCTTTGCTCCAGAGGGACACACTATATCTACCAAGGTGATACACTATCTAAATATTATTTCAAACATAATCTAGAGCAAAAAACAGTAAGTACCTCACTCACAAGATGTAAAAATTTGAGATCCATGGAGAATTATCCTTCTACAATAACCTTTGCCAAAGGTGGCTCTTACTGTTCTCACCTTTCCTTTCCATACTAATTCTCAAGCACAAAAGCTTGAGAATTAGTATGGAATTCTAAAATTCACAAAAGCTCAGTGCTCTATCTGGCAAGGCCAGACTCTATGAAGAGTCAAGGAAGAGAAGAAAGGAAATGGGTCAAAGACGTCTCCATGCATGTGTATGTGTATGTGTGTGTTAGGATAAGATGGGGATCGTCTAAGAACACCTATAAACTAAAATTTTGTATATATCATAAAGAAAGAAGACATACCACAATTAAAAAGTAGGTATGAGTCTACACAACATCATCTAAGGAGAATTTTTATTAACTATAATTTTGAAGACAGTGTGTTTAGAAAACTTTTTTGTTTTGTAAAAGGACACACATTATCTGACAAAACACAAAATAAGGGAGTGGATATAAAATCTTTTATGTAGCCATATCTTCATCCTTAACTCTGAGACCAAAACAATGTATCAGAAGTTGCCCTGAACAACAAATCCTGACTACATCTCCCCAGGGCTGTGATCCAAGAGAGGTAGGACCAAATCATGCTTAAGAATAAAAAAGGTGGGGGGAGCCTAAGATGGCAGCAGAGTAGGAGGACCCTGGGCTTGTCTCATACCTTGAACACAGCTAGATAACTATCAAATCATTCTGAATGCCCAAGAAATTGACATGAGGGTTGTGATAAACTACACAACTAGAAGGAGAGATGCTACATAGAGGAAGAAAGGAGGTGCAGAGACATGGTTAGGAGGAGAAACGAATCACTGGTTCTATGGAGGGGAGGAAGTCCTGGTTATAGAAAGGAGAGAGAGAGAGAGAGAGAGAGAGAGAGAGAGAGAGAGAGAGAGAGAGATTGGATAAAGAGGAGAGAAAGAAAGGAGAGAGAGAACAGAGCGATCTGAGGATCACCTAAAGCACACAGGGAGAGACTGTTCTCTCTTCTCAGAGCACATCTGTGAGAGCTAGCATTGCCTCTCCAGGTACAGAAGAGTGGTCAGGTGCCATTTCCCTCACCCACCCCACAGCACAGGTGCCAAGACACCTGCTGAGGGTGGCTAACCTGGACACTGGCTCTTTAGCCAGCTTTGCTCCAAATGCCATGCCCCTGCCCTCTGGCGCAACTGTCCTTCTGGGTCAAACCTGCATCAGTCCCAGCAAGGTGAAACCCTCCCCCAGAAGACGAATCTAGGTCCCAGCCACACCAGTTCCCTGAAGTTTGGAGTTTTAAAAGTCAGCTGGCCTGGCTGTGCTGTGGTGTTCCAGGAAGGCAAGCAATCTGGAGGCAGATAGTGTGGAAACAGTGATCTGAAAAATGCCTAAGATGCATGAAGGGAAAATACTCACTTTTTTGGGAGGGTTTCCCTGAAAGCAGCAAGTACGAACTCCCTCTCCTGGGACTAAAGAGCTGGCTGGCACCATTTCCCTCCCCCCACCCCTCAGCATAAACTAACTTCGGTAAACAGTACAGAGCCAACACTGGCTATCTAACCTGCTGACACCAAGTCCTGGTCCCTGTGGTCTCCTGGGACTCCTTTCCCAGGCAAGTGTGCCTAAGTACCAGCCCAGTGGGCCCCTTGCCTAGAAGACCAAGACAAACCCTTGCACACACCACATCTACTAACCACAGCATTTTGTAAAGCTTCAGTTCTAGTGGAAGTAGCAACAGGTCTCATTTAACAAGCCTACCAGAGCACACCTAGTTAAAACTCATCATACTCCAGCCAAGGTGCAAACACTACCCACTGCAGGAAAGCAGAACCTCTACAGACAACTGATCTGAGGAATAGCATAGCCAAAACACAGCAGCAGAGTGCAGGCAGCACATTCCAGAGACATTTCCTGAAGTGCCAGGCCTTGAACACTATATGTCCTCTTCTTCAGAAAGCCTTTACTCTCAAGAGCAGGAAACAAAACATAACAGGATTTTCTAAGATCACAGCCAGGGATCTAATCAAAACAGATATAAGTAGTATGCCTGATGCAGAATTTAAAGCAACAATCGTAAGGACACTTGATGGGCTTGACAAGAGCATGGAAGACATCAGGGAGACCCTTACTGCAGAGAAAAAAGAGCTAAAGAACAATCAGGCCAAAATGAAAAATGCAATAACTGAGATTTGAAACCAACTGAACGTAATGACCATAAGGACTGAAGAAGCAGAGGAATGACTTAGTGATACAAAAGACACAATTATGGAAAATGATGAAGCTGAATAAGAGAGAGAAAGAATAATGATGGATTACAAGAGTAGACTTAGGGAACTCAGTGACTCCATCAAACATAGTAATATTCCTGTCATAAGAGTCCTGGAAGGAGAGAGAAAAGGGGGCAAAAGTGTTATTTCAGGAAATAATAGCTGAAAACTTCCCTAATCCAGGAAAGGAAACAGGCATCCAAATCCAGGAAGCACAGAAAACTCCCATCAAAATCAACAAAAGCAGGCCAACACCAAGACATATTATAGTTAAATTTACAAAATATAGTGATAAAGAAAAAGTCCTAAAAGCAGCAAGACAAAAGAACTTCCTAACTTATAGGGGAAGACAAATAAGATTAGCAGCAGATCTCTCCACAGAAACTTGGCAAGCCAGCAGAGAGTGGCTGAATGGGAAAGATATGCACCCAAGAATATTCTATCCAGAAAGGCTATCATTCAGAATAGAGGGAGAGATAGAGTTTCCAAGACAAACAAAAACTAAAGGAATTCATGACCATAAGAACAGCCCTGCAAGAAATATTAAATGGGACTCTGGATGGAAAGGAAAGACCAAAAGTGACAAAGACTAGAAAGAAACAGACAAAATCTCCAGAAACAATGACAAAACAAGTAATAAAATGACACTAAATACACCTTTACTCTGAATATAAATGAGCTAAATGCTCCAATTAAAAGGCACAGTGTGTCAGGAATATAATGACTTTTTTCTTTTAAAGATTTTATTTATTTGAGAGAGAGAGAAAGAGCACAAACAGGGGTAGCAGGGGAGGGAGAGGGAGAAGCAGACTCCCCGCTGAGCACGGAGCCTAATGTGGGGCTCAATCTGGGGACCCCAGGATCATGACCTGAGCTGAAGGCAGATGCCCAGGCGCCCCAAGGCACAGTGTGTCAGAATGGGTAAAAAAAAAAAAAAAAAAAAAAAAAAAAAAAAAAAAGACCGATCTATATGCTGCCTACAAGAGACTCATTTTGGGCCTAAAACACCTGCACATTGAAAGTAAGGGAATGGAAAATACATTATCCCATGATATGGGATGCAAATGGACATCAAAAGAAAGCCAGAGTAGCAATACTTATATCAGACAAACTAGATTTTAAACCAAAGACTGTAACAAGAGATGAAGAAGGGTACTATATCATAATAAAGGAGACTATCCAACAAGAAAATCTAACAATTGTAAATATTCATGCTCCCATCTTGGGACTACCCGAATATATAAAATAACAAACATAAAGGAACTCATTGATAATAATACAATAATAGTAGGGAACATTAATACCCCACTTACGTCAATGGACAGATCATCTAAGCAGAAAATCGACAAGGAAACAATGGCTTTGAATGACACACTGGACCAGATGGACTTAACAAATATATTCAGAACATTTCACTATAAAGCAGCAGAATGTACATTCTTTTCAAGTGTAAGTGGGACATTCTCCAGAATAGATCACACACTAGATCACAAATCAGGACTCAATAAGTACAAAAAGATTGAGATCATACCATACATCTTTTCTGACCACATGCCATAAAATTTGAAGTCAACCACAAGAAAAAATTTGGAAAGACCACAAACACATGGAGGTTAAAGAACTTGCTACTAAAGAATGAATGGGCTAACCAGGAAATTAAAGAAGAAATTTAAAAAATACATGGAAACAAATGAAAATGAAAACATGACAGTCCAAAACCTTTGGGATGCAGCAAAAGCAGTCATAAGACAGAGAATATAGCAACAAAGGCCTAGCTCAAGAAGCAAAAAAATCTTAAATAAACAACCTAGCTTTACACCTGAAGGTGCTAGATAAAGAACAATAAAAGAAGCATAAAGCCAGCAGAAGGGGAAGTAATAAAGAGCAGAAATAAATGATTTAGAAACTAAAAACAAAACAAAAAAAAAAAAAAAAAACCAGAAAAACAGATCAATGAAACCAGGAGATAGTTCTTTGAAAAAAGTAATAAAATTGATAAATCCCTAGCCAGGCTTATCAAAAAGAAAAGAGAAAGGATCCAAATAAATAAAAAAAAAGAGATGATAAATAACCAACACCACAGAAATACAAACAATTGTAAGAGAATATTATGAAAAATTATATGCCACCAAACTGGATAATCTGGAAGAAATGGATAAATTCCTAGAAATCTATAAACTACCAAAACTGAAATAGGAATAAATAGAAAACTTGAACAGACCAATAGCCAGCCAAAATATTGAATAAGTAATCAAAATTCTCCCAGCAAATGAAGTCCAGGGCCAGATGGCATCCCAAGGGAATTCCACCAAACATTTAAAAGAGTTAATACCTACTCTTCTCAAACTATTCCAAAAAATAGAAATGGAAGGAAAGCTCCAAAACTCATTCTATGAGGCCAGCATTACCCTGATTCCAAAACCATTTAGGAGACTCCATTTAAAAAGAGAACTACAGGCCAATAGCCCTGATGAGCATGGATGCAAAAATTCTCAACTAGATACTAGTTAATCAAATCCAGCAGTGCATTACATGAATCATTCACCATGATCAAGTGGGATTTATTCCTGGGCTGGAGGGGT
Source organism: Zalophus californianus (assembly GCF_009762305.2). Lineage (NCBI taxonomy): Eukaryota > Metazoa > Chordata > Mammalia > Carnivora > Otariidae > Zalophus > Zalophus californianus. The sequence continues at coordinate 50,464,045 of NC_045597.1, forward strand.
GGTTCAATATTCACAAATCAATCAATGTGATGCACCACATTAATCAAAGAAAGGGTAAGAACCATATGATCCTCTCAATAAATGCAGAAAAGGTATTTGATAAGGTACAACATACATTCATAATAAAACCCTCAACAAAGTAGGGACAGAGGGAACGTACCTCAACATCAAAAGTCCATACACGAAAGACCCACAGCTAATATCATCCTCAATGGGAAAAAATTGGGCCCTTTTCCTCTACAGTCAGTATAAACACAGGGATGCCCACTCTCACCACTGTTATTTAACATAGTACTGGAAGTCTGAACCACAGCAATCAAACAACAAAAAGAAATAAAAGGCATCCAAATCAGCAAGGAAGAAGCCAAACTTTCACTGTTCACAGATGACATGATACTCTATGTAGAAAACCCAACAGACTCCACCAAAAAATTGCTAGAACTGATAAGTGAATTCAGTGAAGTAACAGGATACAAAATCAATGTAGAAAACTTGCTGCATTCCTATACACCGATAATGAAGCAGCAGAAAGGGAAATCATAGAATCAATCCCATTTACAATTGCACCAAAAACCATAAGATACCTAAGAAAAAAATCTAACCAAAATTGAAGATGACACAAACAAATGGAAACACAGTCCACACTCAAGGACTGAAAGAACAAATACTGTTAAAATGTCTATTCTACCCAAAGCAATCTACACATTTAAAGCAATCCCTATCAAAATACCACCAGTATTTTTCAGAGGTAGAACAAAAATCCTAAAATGTGTATGGAACCACAAGAGACCCCAGAGAGCCAAAACAATCCTGAAAGGGTAAAGCAAAAGTGGACACAACACAATTCTGGACTTCAAGCTCTATTACAAAGCTGTAGTGATCAATACAGTATGGAATGGCACAAAAAGAGACACAAAGATCAATGGAACAAAATAGAAAGCCCAGAAATGAAGCCACAACTATATGGTCAATTAGCCTTTGGTAATGCAGGAAAGAATATTCAATGGGGAAAAAAAGCCTCTTCAACAAATGGTGTTGGGAAAATTGTACAGCAACGTGCAAAAGGATGAAACTGGACCACTTTCATACAAAAATAAATTCAAAATGGATGAAAGACTTAAATGTGAGACAGAAAACCATCAAAATCCTAGAAGAGAACATAGGCAGCAACCTCTTTGATCTCAGCCACAACAACTTCTTACTAAACATGTCTCATGAGGCAAGGGAAACAAAAACAAAAATAAACTATTGGGATTTCAACAAGAAAAAAAGCTTCTGCACAGCAAAGGAAACAATCAACAAAACTAAAAGACAACCTTTGGAATGGGAGAGGATATTTGCAAATGGTACATGTGATAAAGGGCTAGTATCTAAAATCTATAAAGAACTTATCAAACTTAACACCAAACAACAAGTAATCCTGTTAAGAAATGGAGAGAAGATATGAACATTTTTTTCCAAAGAAGACATACAGATGGCTACTGTTAGAAAGATGAAAAGATGCATAGAATCATGTATCAACAGGGAAATACAAGATAAAAATACAATAAGGTATCTATCACCTCATACAAGACAGAACGGCTAAAATTAACAAAACAAGAAACAACAGGTGTTGCAAAGGATGTGGAGAAAGGGGAACCCTCTTGCACTGTTGGTGGGAATGCAAATTGGTGCAGCCACTCTGGAAAAGAGTATGGAAATTACTCAATCCATTACTCCAGCAATTGCACTACTAGGTATTAACCAAAGGATACAAAAATACTAATTCAGGGACCTAATCAATACGGACATTAGTAAGATGTCGGAACTAGGGGTTAGAATCATGATTTTAAAGATACTAGCTGGGCTTGAAAAAAGCATGGAAGTTATTACAGAAACCCCTTCTGGAGAAATAAAAGAACTAAAATCCGACCAAGCTGAAATCAAAAAAGCTATTAATGAGGTGCAATCCAAAATGGAGGCTCTAACTGTTAGGATAAATGAGGCAGAAGAGAGAATTTGCGATATAGAAGACCAAATGATGGAAAGTCAAGAAGCTGAGAAAAAGAGAAACAAATACTGGATCACAAGGGCAGAATTCGAGAGATAAGTGATACCCTAAGACGAAACAACATTAGAATAATTGGGATCCCAGAAGAAGAAGAAAAAGAGAGGGGCAGAAGGTATACTGGAGCAAATTATAGCAGAGAACTTCCCTAATTTGGGAAAGGAAAGAGGCATCAAAATCCATGAGGCACAGACAAACCCCCTCTAAATCAATAAAAATAGATGAACATCCTGACATCTAATAGTAAAATTTACGAGTCTCAGAGACAAAGAGAAAATCCTGAAAGCAGCTCGGGAGAAGAGATATGTAACCTACAATGGTAGAAACATTTCAGATTGGCAACAGACCTATCCACAGAGAGCTGGCAGGCCAAAAAGGACTGGCATGATATATTCAGAGCACTAAATGAGAAAAATATGCAGCCAAGAATATTATATCCAGCTAGGCTGTCACTGAAAATTGAAGGAGAGATAAAAAGCTTCCAGGACAAACAAAAACTAAAGGAATTTGCAAACACGAAAACAGCCCTCCAAGAAATATTGAAAGGGGTCCTCTAAGCAAAGAGAGAGCCTAAAAGCAATATAGACCAGAAAGGAACTGGTCTACAAGAAATATTGAAAGGGGTCCTCCAAGCAAATAGAGAGCCTAAAAGCAATATAGACCAGAGGGGAACACAGACAATATACAGTAACAGTTACAGTACAGGCAATACAATGGCACTAAATTCATCTCTTTCAATAGTTACCTTGAGTGTAAATGGGCTAAATGCCCCAATCAAAAGACACAGGCTATCAGATTGGATTAAAAAACAAGACCCATCAATATGCTGTCTGCAAGAGACTCATTTTAGACACAAAGACACCCCCACATTGAAAATTAAGGGGTGGAAAACCATTTACCATGCTAATGGACACCAAAAGAAAGCTGGGTTGGCAATTCTTATATCAGACAAATTAGATTTTAAAACAAAGACTGTAATAAGAGATGAGGAAGGACACTATATCCTACTTAAAGGGTCTATCCAACAAGAAGATCTAACAACTGTAAATATTTATGCCCCTAACATGGGAGCAGCCAATTATATAAGGCAATTAATAACAAAAGCGAAGAAACACATTGACAACAATACAATAATAGTGGGGGACTTTAACACCCCCCTGACTGAAATGGACAGATCATCTAAGCAGAAGATCAACAAGGAAATAAAGACTTTAAATGACACACGGGACCAAATGGACTTCACAGATATATTCAGAATATTCCATCCCAAAGCAAGAGAATACACATTGTTCTCTAGTGCCCGTGGAACATTCTCCAGAAGAGATCACATCCTAGGTCACAAATCAGGTCTCAAATGGTACCAAAAGATTGGGATCATTCCCTGCATATTTTCAGACCACAATGCTTTGAAACTAGAACTCAATGACAAGAGGAAAGTCGGAAAGAACTCAAATACATGGAGGTTAAAGAGCATCCTACTAAAGAATGAAGGACTCAACCAGGAAATTAAAGAAGAATTTAAAAAATTCATGGAAACCAATGAAAACGAAAACACAACTGTTCAAAATCTTTGGGATACAGCAAAGACAGTCCTAAGAGGAGAGTATATAGCAATACAAGACTTTCTCAAGAAACAAGAAAGGTCTCAAATACACAACCTAACCCTACACCTAAAGGAGCTGGAGAAAGAACAGCAAATTAAGCATAAACCCAAGAGGAGAAGAGAAATAATAAAGATCAGAGCAGACACCAATGAAATAGAAACCAAAAGAACAGTAGAACAGATCAACAAAACTAGGAGCTGGTTCTTTGAAAGAATTTACAAGAGGATAAACCCCTGGCTAGACTTATCAAAAAGAAAAGAGAAATGACCCAAATCAACAAAATCATCAAAGAGGAGAGATCCCAACCAACACCAAAGAAATACAAACAAGTATAAGAACATATTATGAGCAACTATATGCCAGCAAATTAGATAATCTGGAAGAAATGGATGCTTTCCTAGAGATGTATCAACTACCAAAACTGAACCAGGAAGAAATAGAAAACCTGAACAGACCCATAACCAGAAAGGAAATTGAAGCAATCATCAAAAATCTCCCAACAAAAGCCCAGGGCCAGATGGCTTCCCAAGGGAATTCTATCAAACATTTAAAGAAGAATTAATACCTATTCTTCTGAAACTCTTCCAAAAAATAGAAATGGGAGGAAAACTTCCAAACTCGTTTTATGAGGCCACCATTACCTTGATCCCAAAACCAAGACAAAGACCCCATCAAAAAGGAATTACAGACCGATATCCCTGATGAACATGGATGCAAAAATTCTCACCAAAATACTAGCCAATAGGATCCAACAGTACATTAAAAGGATTATTCACCATGACCAAGTGGGATTTATCCCTGGGCTGCAAGGTTGCTTCAACATCCGCAAATCAATCAACGTGATACAATACATTAACAAAAGAAAGAACAAGAACCATATGATCCTCTCAATAGATGCAGAAAAAGCATTTGACAAAGTACAGCATCCTTTCTTGATCAAAACTCTTCAGAGTATAGGGATAGAGGGTCCATACCTCAATATCATAAAAGTCATCTATGAAAAACCTACAGCAAATATCATTCTCAATGGGGAAAAACCGAGAGGTTTCCCCCTAAGGACAGGAAAACGGCAGAGATGTCCACTCTCACCACTGCTATTCAACATAGTATTAGTAGTACTAGCCACAGCAATCAGACAACAGAAAGAAATCAAAGGCATCCAAATCGGCAAAGAAGAAGTCAAACTCTCACTGTATGCAGATGATATGATACTTTATGTGGAAAACCCAAAAGACTCCACCCCAAAACTGTTAGAACTCATACAGGAATTCAGTAAAGTGGCAGGATATAAACTCAATGCACAGAAATCAGTGGCATTCCTATACACCAACAACAAGACAGAAGAGAGAGAAATTAAGGGGTCAATCCCATTTACAACTGCACCCAAAACCATAAGATACCTAGGAATAAATCTAACCAAAGAGGCAAAGCATCTGTACTCAGAAAACTAAAATACTCGTGAAAAAATTTGAGGAAGACACAAAGAAATGGAAAAATGTTCCATGCTCATGGACTGGAAGAACAAATATTGTGAAGATGTCAATGCTACCTAGAGCAATTTACACATTCAATGCAATCCCCATCAAAATACCATCCACTTTTTTCAAAGAAATGGAACAAACAATCCTAAAATTTGTATGGAACCAGAAGAGACCCCGAATAGCTAGAGGAATGTTGAAAAAGAAAAGCAAAGCTGGCGGCATCACAATTCCAGACTTCTAGCTCTATTACAAAGCTGTCATCATTAAGACAGTATGGTACTGACACAAAAACAGACACATAGATCAATGGAATAGAATAGAGAGCCCAGAAATGGACCCACAACCCTATGGTCAACTAATCTTCGACAAAGCAGGAAAGAACATTCAATGGACATTCTCTTTCACAAATGGTGTTGGGAAAATTGGACAGCCACATGCAGAAGAATGAAACTAGACCATTTCCTTACACCACACACAAAAGTAGACTCCAAATGGTTGAAAGACCTAAATGTGAGACAGGAGTCCATCAAAATCCTAAAGGAGAACACAGGCAGCAACCTCTTTGACCTCAGCCGTGGCAACTTCTTCCTAGAAACATTGCCAAAGGTAAGGGAAGCAAGGGCAAAAATGAACTCTTGGGACCTCATCAAGATAAAAAGCTTTTGCACAGCAAATGAAACAGTCCACAAAAACCAAAAGACAACCGACAGAATGGGAGAAGGTATTTGCAAAGGACATATCAGATAAAGGGCTAGTATCCAAAATCTATAAAGAACTTATGAAACTCAACACCCAAAGAACAAATGATCCAATCAAGAAATGGGCAGAAGACATGAACAGACATTTTTCCAAAGAAGACATCCAAATGGCCAACAGACACATGAAAAAGTGCTCAACATCGCTCAGCATCGGGGAAATCCAAATCAAAACCTCAGTGAGATACCACCTCCACCAGTCAGAATGGCTAAAATTAACAAGTCAGGAAACGACAGATGTTGACACGGATGTGGAGAAAGGGGAACCGTCCTCCACTGTTGGTGGGAATGCAATCTGGTGCAGCCACTCTGGAAAACAGTATGGAGGTTCCTCAAAAAGTTGAAAATGGAGCTACCGTATGACTCAGCAACTGCACTACTGGGTATTTACCACAAAGATACAAATGTAGGGATCCGAAGGGGTATGTGCAGCCCAATGTTTATAGCAGCAATGTCCACAATAGCCAAACTGTGGAAAGAGCCAAGATGTCCACCTACAAATGAATGGATAAAGATGATGTAGCATATATATATACATACACACACACACACACACACACACACACACACACTGGAATATTATGCAGCAATCAAAAGGAATGAAATCTTGCCATTTGCAACAACGTGGATGGAACTGGAGGGTATTATGCTGAGTGAAATAAGTTAATCAGAGAGAGACATGTATCATATGACCTCACTGATATGAGGAATTCTTAATCTCAGGAAACAAATTGAGGGTTGTTGGAGTGGTGGGGGGTGGGAGGGATGGGGTGGCTGGGTGATAGACACTCGGAAGGGGATGTGCTATGGTGAGCACTGTGAATTGTGCAAGACTGTTGAATCACAGACCTGTACCTCTGAAACAAATAATACATTATATGTTAAAAAAAAAAAGAAGAAGAAGAAGAAGAAGTTAGCAAGAGGGGAAGAATGAAGGGGGGGAAATCAGAGGGGGAGACAAACCATGAGACATTATGGACTCTGAAAAACAAACAGAGGGCTCTAGAGGGGAGGGGGTAGAGGGATGGGTTAGCCTGGTGACGGGTATTAAAGAGGGCACGTTCTGCATGGAGCACTGGGTGTTATACGGAAACAATGAATCATGGAACACTACATCATAAACTAAATATATATATATGTATGTATATATATATATATATATATATAATTCAAAGGGATACATGCACCCCAATGTTTAGAGCAGAATTATCAACAATAGCCAAATTATGGAAACAGCCCAAATATACATTGACTGATGAACAGATAAATAAGATGTGGTATACATATATACAATGGAATGTAACTCAGCCATCAGAAAGAATGAAATCTTGACATTTGCAATGGCATGGATGGAGCTAGAGTGTAGTATGCTGAGTAAAATAAGTCAGAGAAAGACAAATACCCTATGATTTCACTCATATGTGGAATTTAAGAAACACTACATGAACATATGAAAAAAAAATAAAAGAGAGTCAAACGAAAAAATAAACTCTTAGCTGTAGAGAACAAACTGAGGGTTGCTGGAGGGGAGGTGGGCAGGGGTATGAGTTAAATGGGTGATGGGTATTAAGGAGGGCGCTTGTGATGACACTGGATGTTATATATAAATGATGAATCATTATATTCTACACCTGAAACTAATATTACACTGTATGTTTACCAAGTGGAATTTAAATAAAAACCTTAAATAAAAAAAAGGGGGAAAAGAATAAAAAAAAAAAAAATGAATCCAGCTCTCTTCCTTTAATCCAGAATTTGCCAGTCATTGACCCATGTTGTCTTCATGTCTTCCCATATAAAAGTACAATAACAGCGCATGCCTCACTGGAATCTTGGGAAGATAAAATGGACTGATAAATATAATGTGTTTAAAACACACCTGCACGAGCACCTGTGTGGCTCAGTCAGTTAAGTGTCTGCCTTTGGCTCAAGTCATGATCTAGGAGCCCTGGGATTGAGCCCCATGTCGGGCTCCCTGCTCAGTAGGGAGTCTGCTTCTCCCTCTCCCTCTGCCCTTGCCCCTGCTCATGCTCACACTCTCTTCCTCTCTCTCTCAAATAAACAGATAAAATCTTTAAAAAAAAAATAAAAATAAAAATACACTTGCAGAATGCATGTTCAAGGCATATGAGCTGATTCTCTTCTGAGCCAGGAAGTATGATCACAGCACATCTTCTCCATTATCCCTACATCAACCCAACCATTCTAACCCTGCCTTTCCAGGGCATCTTTATTTATTATTTAGTACTCTACTTATTATCATCTATACTCTGAAATGACAAATTCTCAATAGATTTTTGCCTTGTGACTCAATAATCCTGGGAGCTTTGTATTTGGAGACATATATTTTAAAAAGAGTAAAATAGTATCTGTGATGTATGGTGGATTTTAAAGCAATATAGCCATACTGAACTAAAAAGAAATGCAATTTGTTTTTATTTAAAAACTCAAGCACTTTTTCTTAATCTGAGTTATATTTCTTAATTTATATTTTAAGCTTTTTAAAATTTTTTTAAAGATTTTATTTATTTATTTCCGAGAGAGAGAGAGAGAGAATGACAGCAAGAGCGGGAACACAAGCAGGAGTGGCAGAGGGAGAAGCAGGCTCCCCGCTGAGCAAGGAGACTGATTCGGTACTCGATCTCAGGACCCTGGGGTCTTGGACCTGAGCCAAAGCAGACACTTAACCAACTAAGCCCACCCAGGCATCCCTATTTTAAACTTTTTAAGGTAGAAAGTTTTAGTCATATAGAAGAGTACAGTGGATGATACCATGAACACTCACCTAGCTTGAATGACTATTAGTAGGGTCAAACTCCTTTCCCAAAGTATTACTCCAGCTACTACCAATCTCAGATATCTCACCTATATCCCAGGCTACTTCCCATACTCTGAATTATTTTGAAAGAAATCCCAAAATTCCTAATTATTTCTTTACATACATTTAAGCATGAGAATCATATCTAACCTGATTAATTTTTTTTTTTTTTTAAAGATTTTATTTATTTATTTGAGAGAGAGAGAACGAGAGATAGAGAGCATGAGAGGGAAGAGGGTCAGAGGGAGAAGCAGACTCCCCGCTGAGCAGGGAGCCCGATGTGGGACTCGATCCCGGGACTCCAGGATCATGACCTGAGCCGAAGGCAGTCGCCTAACCAACTGAGCCACCCAGGCGCCCTAATCTGATTAATTTCTTTATGAACTGATGCATGCTATCCTATGTCTCTAGAAAACTTTGAGAGTATTTAAAATTTCACTTCAAAAATAGCTTATTTGTATTATCTTCTTCATTCCATATTTCTCTTTATATTTTCCATTCTAATGTCATTGTACTTTTTCAAACAGCTTTACTGAGGAATAACCGATAGTCAAAAATGACACTTATTTAATATATTTTAATTTGATGTGTTTGGATATATGCCTACACTCATGACCCTGCACAGGAATCAAGGTAATAATCATATCCATCACTTCCAAAAAGTTTCCCTGTGCCTCCCTCCCCAGGCCTTTTTTTAGGGTAAGAACACATGAGATTTTATCCTCTTAAATTTTTTAAGTGCACAATATAGTATTGTTACCTACAAACACTATGTTGTATAACCGATTTCTAGAATTTATTCATCATATATTACTATAGCTTTATACCCACTGAACAACAAATTCCTATATCCTCCTGACAACTATCATTCTACTCTCTATTTCCATGAGTTTGGTTATTTTAGATACCTCATACAAATGGAATCTTGCAATATTTGTCTTTCTGTAATTGGCTTATTTCCCTTAGCATAATGCCCTCCAGGTTCATCCATATTGTCCTCTGTGGAAGGATTTTCTTTTTTTAAGGCTGAATGATATTCCATTCATGTATATACCACAATTTCTTTAGCCATTCATACATTGATGGCATTAAAGTTGTTTCTGTATCTTTTCTATTGTGAATAGTGCGAAGATGAACGTGGGAATGCAGGTATCTGCTCAAGATCCTGATTTCAATTCCTTCCAATATATAACCAGAAGTGGAATTGCTGCAACATATGATAGTTCTATTTTTGATTTCTTAAGGAAGCCCCCACACTCTTTTTTCTGATGCCTACACCATTTCATGTCCCACCAACAGTGAACAAGGGTTCCATTATTCATTTCCAAAAACAAATTTCAGAAAAACAGTGAGCACACAAATAAGATGTAACAATGACGTTTATTTTAACATGTGGTGCAATAAACACATCTTAGGGAACAAGAAAATAGGGAATTACGAGTCAGCATTATACTTTCTCTACTGATGAAAGTACATTCTAGTAAAACTAAAGCCAGAAATGACATATGACAAATGACATATCAAAGAGAAAATATCTTAATGGTAGTTAAGAGTGTGATGGTGAGAAGGAAACAAGGTTATTTACCCCTGGTTTGAGAATAGCTTTCTATCGAAAAACACCTTTTACATAAGGGTGGAAATACAAAGAATATTCTGAATAGTGGATGCTGAGAGTTAGAGTCTTTCCCGTTCTCTGCTATGAACAAAGAAGTATTGGTTTCTGGTTATGTTACTATAGCAAAAGTAAAGAACTTCACATCCAAAGAGCCGCAGCCCAAGGGAACAGAAAAAAGTAACTGAGAAGGAATTAGGAATTAGTTTATGAACAAAGCATATCTATTTTGGGAAAGGTAATCTGTCAGGATCCAGGTGCACAGTCAGAGGAGGGAAGTGCAAATGGAATTAAAAAAAAAAAAAAAACTCTATTTGCAACTGTCAACCAGAACACATGGTTTAATTCTGAATAATTAAAATTTACCCCGGTCTTTTTGAACTATCCCACAAAAGAAACAACAATTACCTAGAATAGAGGAATATATGTGTACATACATACATATACATATATATATATATATATATATATATGCGCACCTATATATAGGGGAATTCTACATAAAATAGAATGGTTTAGGACATTTATTTCTTGGCATCAGATATGCCAATTAAATACGGCCTTTAGAACTGAGAGCAGGGAGCCACGTTGAGTGAACTCACTACCAAAAGGCAAAACAGAGGACAGAAATATATTAAATGAGAGAAGAAAGGAATAAAACCAACAATGAAATAATTCACATTAGTGTCGGCTGAAAGATGAGATGTTGTAAAGCACAACTTCAGCTGCGGGTAGTACACAAACACTGCATTGGGAACACGGTAGAAAAGACGAAAGGAGTAAGAACCTTGAGAAAAAGAGAAGTGACCATTCTGGCGGACGTAGAATGGTGTTTCAAACTATAAAATATCTGTGTTCCCAAGGGAAAAATAAGAGATAATGGAAGCCATAATCAATTATGCAACAGGACAAAAAGGAACCTGAAGATCAAGTTTACAAGATAAAAAATTTTAATATGATTAAAGCAACACTTAAAAATAATCAGGTAGAACATGTCCTTATTAAATTTCCTAAATTAAGAAAAATATATAGAGGTAAACAAGCAGAAAAATCAAATTAACACAAGGGTGTAGAACGGTTTTACTCATAATTATTTTCTAGAATATTGTTTTTAAAAGTTTGCTTGATATTTGTTACGTTTTTCTTTAAAGATATTTTAAATGTAAGTAACATGCAAAGTTAAAAATTCACAATGTACGTTATGGAATAAAATGAAAATTGAATTCTTCCTTTCACTCTCTGATTCCCTAGTCCTTGAGCTAAAGGTACCCAGTATTAGCAGTTGCTTGTATATCCCCCACTAAAAATAGTAAGATAGATAAATTTCATATTTTAAAACCTGCTTAGATAGCATGTACTATGCACTGAGCATAGGTACTTCTAAGGACTTCTATTATTCTATATGCACTATTTGGCATTTTTTAAGTATAAATTCATAAACATGTTAGCAGTTTATTTTACTATATTAGAACATACAAATTTGTGTCATTCTTTTAACAGTTGCATAGTATGTCATGCCTACAGCCCAAAACGTTGTACCTGGCCCTAGCCATCTGATTTTCATTTATTTCTGAAGTCAACAGAAGACCTTCTCAAATATGAAACTCAAAGAATGTGATAATTGTGTAGATTCTTTTTTTTTTTTAAGATTTTATTTATTTTTTCTGACAGAGAGAGACACAGTGAGAGAGGGAACACAAGCAGGGGGAGTGGGAGAGGGAGAAGCAGGCTTCCCGCAGAGCAGGGCGCCCGATGCGGGATTCGATCCCAGGACCCTGGAATCATGACCTGAGCCGAAGGCAGATGCTTAACAACTGAGCCACCCAGGTGCCCCAGTTGTGTAGATTCTTGAGAAAATTACTCACGTCTACAGCCAAAAAAATAGACATCTCAAAATCAAGAATCGAATGAGAAGGCCATGTTAACAAGGACTGAAGTGAATACTGGTACCAATTAAATTAATGGGACCGATAATTTTATAAAATGATTACATATAACTTATCACTGTTCATCTTGCCATTCACGCTAATCATCTAATATCAATCTCCTTTAAAAGGACCATGCCGTGACCATAACACTGCCTTCTGGAAACTGATCACTCTGTTCACATCCTCTTCAATCCTGAACAATCTGGAACCAAGATGTCCCCATACAGTCACTGGGTGGGAATTCTGTACAATGGGTAAAGGCATTTCTCACTAAATAGGGATATTGTGCAGGAAATTTAAGAATTAAACAGAGTAGAACCAGATAACCTTTAATGCCCATTCCAACTCTCTGATTATATGATAAGCTATTTGTCTTGTAAAACAATAAAAATTTTACTCTTGGGCATGTTTGAAAATATATCTACATATATCACTGTCATTATTTTACAGGAAATAACAACTACACAAGCTGTGACCAACTCTACATGCCAAGGGATTTAATGTGATATATGACCAGACTCACTGGGCTAGACCACTTCACTGCATTGCCCACTATCAGCGGGCTGCTTGTCAAGAGCCAGAAGTATATTAAAGCTACTTTAATCACAAGTGTTAAAGAAGAAGTATGTTAAATACCTTCGTGTAACCACTTTCCCTACTTTTTCTGCTACTTGCCCCCTGACATATGCCTACATTCCCCAATGCATCCCACCACTTACAAGCCTTATTTATTTTACCTTAATTTGGGTACTTATTAACACCACTTTTAGCTTTACTTTGTTGTAAGAATTTCTACTCCTATTATACAAGAGTATTATTTCTTCCTTTTATGTAATTTTTATATCTATCAAAGATATAGACACACATGTAGATAAATCAGATAGTTCTCCAAGACTTGAAATAAAATGTAGCTGTTCTCTCTTACTGTCCCTAAGCTGATTTGCATTCCCCAGAGGTAACTACTCTCAGCTCCTTTGACTGTTTCTTCTGGTATCTACTTTTATGTTTCTAAATAACATGCTTGTTGGGGTGTTTCTCATTTTTTCCCCATTTTAGGTGATATCTATTGACTTCCTACTATGGATAATGAGGACTTCACCCTCTTTCCCTCCTCGCTCCCAGACACAAAATTCTTAACACTTATCCTTCAATATAGTTATAGCTTTGTTTATAATATCAGTATTAATATTCACAACCACCTTTCTTATACAATCGTTTTGCTTTTCTTGAAGGGATTAATTTTCATATTATTGCATGTAATTCTATATCAGGCATAGATATAAATTCTGTCTAAATATATTGTCTAATATATATATATTAGAGATCAACTTTCACATAACTCTGTTTATAACCCCCTTGTACCCTCACTTTATGAAATAATTGGTGGTTCTGATTCTTGTGTTTTCTGGCATTCTGTAGTGGTGTTAACAAGTACCCAAATTAAGGTAAAATAAATAAGGCTTGTAAGTGGTGGGATGCACTGGGGAATGCTTCTGAATCTCCTCTACCTCCTCCTCCACTCCCCTGCCACTTACCCATGCCAACTGCCTTTGTTTCTAGTTTCCAAAATGTTGTTGCTGTCATCTCTCTCTTTTTTCCTTGCCCTTCTTGATTTAAGCCTTTTACAAATCCTTTCTAAAAGGAAATATCAAAGTTTATTCATTATCTTTTGGAGTTTTTGTGGGGTTTTTTTTCCAAATTCCAAATCTTCTACCAGGTACAGGCATGCCTCTCTCATGCAAGAATTGTCCATTTTTTTTAATGGCAAGTATTTGGGCATCTTAGAGCCCTGTTTTCTTATAGCAAAATTTCATTTACTACTTCTTGATTTTTCATGAGCATAGGGTGTTAAAGTAGGCAAAAAACAAACAAACCACACACACAAAAAAAAATTTCTCTATTGTCCACAATAACTAGTTCCCGTTTAGGAAAAAGATGGATGGAATTTAGTACCATAAAAGGTAGTAACAACAGTTATTATTGTTGAGCACCTGCTTTATTGCAGGTACTGTTTTAAACACTTTACTGATGTTAATTAACTCACTTGATCCTCATGGCAACCCCAAGATCTTAGGGTTTTCATTCCCTTCTCTGTTTAATAAAAATTATTGTGGGGGCGCCTGGGTGGCTCAGTCATTAAGCGTCTGCCTTTGGCTCAGGTCATGATCCCAGGGTCCTGGGGTCAGCCCCACATTGGGCTCCCTGCTGCAAGGGGAGCCTGCTTCTCCCTCTCCCTGCTGCTCTGCCTACTTGTGCTCTCTCTGTCAAATAAATAAATAAAATCTTAAAAAAGGTTATTGCTTATAGTTACTAATTAATAGAACTCTGGTATATTTTCACATTTGCATATCTGATTTCCAACATTCACAATTCTCCTTCCTCTGGGAAGTATGGGACCTGATTCTCACACCTTTATAGTCAGCCTTGTCCCCTCCCCTGGACCCTTAAAAACAGCAGCCTAAGGCTCTGACCTCACCCAACCACTCAAGGATCTGGTAGTTAATGTTATTTGCTAACTTGCCACAAGAAATAAATGATATGCCAAAATATTTGACCAGCCGATAATAGATTGTTTCAAATATGTAAGCATTAATAAAAATGCACAAATTCATAGATACTGGACATCTTGGATAAGAAACAATATACTGTTGTTATTCTACCATGTGTCAGAGGCAGTAGAGTGTGGTGGTTCCCACTGTCGCTCTGGTATTTACTAGCTGTATAATCTGGAGCAATTTAGCCTCTTTGGGTTTCAGTTCACTTATCTGTAATATGGATTAATAACTCCTACCCCACAGTATTGTAGTCAGGATAAAAGAAATCAATCTTACATGAATAGCATTTGGAACGGTATTCGCCAAGCTAAGTGTTGGCCGTTACCTAAACTGTTGGCAAACCTCATAGAAACTCTGAAAGGAGTTACTTCACATTTTGAGCCTCAAAGAAAGTGCAAAGAGAGTTTGTGTCTCCTACGTCCATAGTTTCCAGAGTAATAGTCTTTGCAGAGCTCCCAAAATATCTGTTAAATGAACTGCATAAGATATCATCTGAGAAAGAAAAGTGTCTCCCCATAATATTCTAAATCAAGGGAGGAAGATGGAAATGCTGGATTTTGAGGGTTTAGTGGACCCCTAACCTTTCTGTTTTGAACAAATATTCTGAAAAAACTCTGGAGAGTAAGAATAATTTATGTGAAAATTTTTATTATTCAGAATTATTTTCACATATGAATGCTTAAAGATATTTCCTGAAATTGAAATACTACGTTTTTCATCATTCCAAGCCATGCTTAAACGTATTTTGTCACTGCAAGGTCATGTGTGATCTCACTTCTCCAGTCTCTCTTAGCCTCTAAGAGAGGTCCTCATTCGTGTACTGTGTATTCCAGCCAGGCAGGACTTGTCTGTTTCTCCAGCATGTCTTGCTGGCTTCAACCTCAGAGCTTTAACACATGCACAAGATGTTCCCTCAAACTGGAACATCTTCCCTTTTGTTCCTTCTAGCAAACATCTATAGATCTTGCAGCTCCTTTAGGTCTGAAATTTTATCTAACCTGCTAAGAAAAGTTGAGTCCTTAGGTTTAGGTAAGCCCCCATAATACACTTGCATAATACCTGTATTTCTGCTTCAGAGGACTTTGCATGTTTTTCTTTGTTTAACTGATTATGTATCAGCATTTGTCTCTTCTGCCAACCGATAACCTCTCTGAGTTCAGCAAACATATCTAATTCCTTTTCCCTCTTCACCTCCACTCCTATCCCCCTTAATATTGTACCTTTCAACTAAGTAGGCGCCAATAAATGTTTGTTGAAGAATGACCAAATGCTTTGTAAAATCAGCTACTTGCGGTGCTTAGCCATTTTCCAAAGATGGAAGATCTATGTTTTAAGAAAACAGGCATGGGAAAGTGAGAGTAATTTAGCAAAAGAAAATTCTTCTTTCCTCTGCAATATATTTTCATATTAAGTCTCCTGGAATTTTTGCCCGTTATAAATCTAGGCTTAAGTTTTTCCCTACACTTATTGTCTTGATTTTACAGGAAGACCAAAAAAAAAAAAAAAAAACAAAAACAAAACTTTTTGCCATTTAAGAAGTCAAGGTGTTCTTCTATCAAACTATTTTGATCTGTTCTCTAAGATTCTTGAAGTAAAGACAGAGTGGGGAGGAAAAAAAATCGTATTTTATAGAAATATGACTGAGAAGAGCTTTGTACTCTGCCAGAGTTATTCAATGTTCCAAGTAGCTCTTCCATAACAAAAACCCACCAGGCAAATGACCCCCTTTCCGGTGCACCAATCTGACTGTATAAGAACAAAATTTCCTCCTTACCGATGCTTAAGGGAAAAAGTCATCCTCACTCAGCTTTCACGGTTAACCAACTGTCACTGTTCTAGAGTCTTGTAAACAAGCAGATGAGACAACTGGGATTCATTTTCAAGACCATTAAGAAAGAGCTGAGATGGACTCAGGGAAATTTTAAGTCAATACTTAATCAAGAGGACACATGCCAGAAGAGACACCAGTATTTTCATCTGACAAACTAAATATCAACTCCAGGACCATTACTGAAAAACAGAGTTGATTCTGTAACTCCCAGCGCACTCAGACAAAAATTGACCACTGAAGTCTAATTTGATTTCCTTATCAGGCAATTAGTGTATTATTAAAAATTCACGGCAGGGTCAATCTCCTGTTGATTTACATAATTAAGTTCCCTTCTCCCATATAATTAAGAGAGTTTTTATTCATTTCTTGAGCAGATTTTTGAGGATGGAAAATATTTTTTTCCACATCATAAACCAAAGTTTCCATGGCTGACACATATATATACACAAAACTTTTAATCTTTCATAAAGTTCAAGCTGTCAGATTCTGGCAAGAGATGCCCAGTTCTTTCTATTCCCCTTTTTGCTCACTCACTCTCTCAGAAATACCTGTAAATAAATAGTTATTTCTCAATACATGCTGAAGGCATACTTAGTGCTTCCTGAGGAAGTACTTGCTGCCTGTCACCAAGGAAAAAGAATAAACATTAGTGAAAGCCAAACCTCATGAGGTTTATAG
This sequence comes from Zalophus californianus, assembly GCF_009762305.2. NCBI lineage: Eukaryota > Metazoa > Chordata > Mammalia > Carnivora > Otariidae > Zalophus > Zalophus californianus. The sequence goes on from NC_045597.1 coordinate 50,481,354, forward strand.
GGTTGGTTTAGATAAGAAAGCAAAAAAGTGCTTTCCAGATTGTATTTAAATCTCTTGAGCCCACAAAGTTTGTCTGAAGGCTTCCTCTTTAGGTTTTCTGTTAATACTTTTGCAAGGAAAGAACAAGTTTCCTGTGGGAGTCTGGCACTACTGATTTGGATCTTAGATCCAGAAAATTTAATCAGTTCTCGGCCTTTTGGCTAAGATCAAGCGTAGATCCAGAAAATTTAGAAGTCTAAATCAATTTTTAAAAGGTTAAATTCAGTGATTATAGAAGAAATAGAGGAGATAAAAAAGTTTTCCTTGACCCTCTTAAGGTCTCTCTGGCTAGGTCTGAAAATGAAGTAAGACAAAGATAGACTAACAGGAGAAAAGCATATAGATTTTATTGAATTGTTACATGAACATGGGAGCCTTCACAAGAGAATAAGGACCTGAAGTGACCAGAGGAGAGCTTTTATACCTTTTAGAAACAAAGAAACAATAAATTTGTGAAGCCTGGCCAAGACAAGGAGGTCTGGGCTAGGGGGTAGTAAATGGTGAAGAAGTAACTTAGAAGTTAAGAGTTAGTTTAACAAGGTTTGTTTAAACAGCTTTTGGGGCTTTAAATTCCTTTTCTCTGGTGATAAGGAGATCTTCTATCCTCCTGGTACAGGGAGGGTATCTTTAACTTGAGAGTTTATTTCCTGCTTTCAGGGAAGAAGGGCAAGGGTGGGCAGGTCAGAGTGACCTTCCTGCTTCTGTCTTTTTCTCAAACTCTATCAGCTTAAGATAATCTACCGAGGTACCATATTTGGGGCAGCATGTCCTGAACATCATCAATAGGTTATTTCAGTTCATTCTTCTGGCTTGTTATCCAGTACTTACTGAGAGTCAGGCAATATATTAAAAAAAAAAAAAAAAAAAAAATGAGGCCAACAACTTTATTGCCTAGTGAGCCAACTAAATGAAATAGGTTATATATTTAATAAAGAGTACCCAGGAGCCCACATGTGCACTTCTTGAGGACAAGATGAGATGGCACTTTTGAAAAAAAAAAAAGATTGTTAGTTCTGTGTTACTAGATAGAACACTTAGTTTCTTTATGTTTGAATTGTCCAAACCACCTTCAGTTCACCTCCAAGAAAGAAACAGATACAAGAAAAGCTATTAACAATGGTGTTCAGTGTTTAACATTGTTTCTGTCTAAATCTGTATCTCTGCTAAGATGTGTGGCAAGAGTTCATGCGTTTCTAGTACTGAGCACATAGTAGGCATTGAATCTGCGGAAGGAAGAAAGGAAATCAATATGTTACTGATTTACTTTTTTTAGGATTCAGAAAATTAGTATAGAAGTTATTCATTATTTGACATGAAATATGTTTGCTTAATGTTAGACAATTAACGGAAAGAGTGAAATTATGTTTTTGAAAAAATATAGTATATGCTTCATATTTTTAAGAAACCATCTCCAGAAATAGTTTTCTAAAATACCTACTTTCTCAAAGTCCAGATTTGTATTCAGATTCCAGTAACCATCACCACCATGCCATGTAATATTGACTATAAATAATTATTGCTACTGATCATCTGATTTGTTTCAGAATCCTGGTGAACCAAATAAATTTTCAGGGTTTCTAAGTAAGAAGCACTTATATTTTCTATTTATTTCCATTCTTTAAATATGTGCTTCCATTTTTAAATTTAAAGGTGAAACTTTCTCAATTTGATAGAGGTTTTCAATGTAAACAATTATGCACATTTTATAGAATATTTAGAAAGAAGTACATGTCAGAGAGGACAGTGGGGAAAAGATAACAAGCAACCATGCTCAGAATTTAGAACAAAGAATACTGAACATTATTGTTAAAAATGCTTATTACTCAAAATTGGTCATTTTTGTCCTTCCACATATCCATTACAGGGGAGATTTTCCACAAGATAAAATAAGGACAGAAAGAATTTTTGATGAAAAGTCAGGGCACACGCTCCTTAAAGGTGCTCTTGGAAAAATGCTCATTTGAACAGGCAGAGAGTAAATGATTGACACTCTGCATAAGGGCTTTGAAAGTCAAGGCTTTGACGTGTCATTTGTTAGAAACCCTATTATAATAACTGACAGCCATACCCAGCAGATGCACCATAGAGATGTTGTGCCAATTTCTTCCCTAAGAAACATTAAATATTGTGAATTTTAATATGAAATATTCAACAGCGGAAACCAGTACTGCTATTTCTTGTTGACAAGGTAAGGAGTAAGCATCATGCACAAAATTCTAAAAGGTATAAAGGTTACAAGTGGTGAAAATCATATCAAAGAGTTACAAGAGCTCCACTAAGCCAGATGAGTTGAAAAGCGGACAGAATGAGAGATTTAAAAGCGCAGAGATTCCTTTGATGCATAAGAACTTCTGTTTGAGGGACGAACCTTGAAATCAGCATTTAGAATTTACATAAGACTACGAGATAATACAAAATATCTCATGACACAAGATTAGGGGTGCTGAGGAATGGGCACATGTTAAATATTCCCAGTTCCCTGCTTAAAAAGAGAAAACGACCATAGAGAAGAAATGAGACTAAATGTTTATAAAGGAGACCTGGGCAGCCGGCCCAATGACCCTTTAACACGTCCAAAACTTATACTCCCTACTTAAGCAGTTTGGGCAGCTTTGAAAGGGAAGGGAAGGGTGTGAGAAAATAGTTTATAAAATCCTGCTGACCACTAATCTTATCGTTGAAAGAGGAAACGTGGGCATGCAGGTAGGAGCAGAAGAGGAGTCAGAAGTGGGCTGTGATTCTCTGCATGTACTGGACACAAATGTAAAGGTAAGCTTATTAGAACACCTGCGGTCCTCCTTGCTCTGTTTGCTCTAACTAGGGTGTCAAGAACAGCATTTGGCATAAGCGAATGTAGTGCTTTGCTACAAAATGGCATTACTGCCTTCCATGGCATGATTCAGGGATATTTCCGCATTGTCAATTGGGAAACTGAGTCACATGATACTTAGGTCTGTGCTGGGACATGCTGGGATAACATAACCTGCTAGGCCTTGCCCCCGGACTGTCTCTTTTTCTTTATTTGAAGACTTTCTTACCCCACCACTTGGTTTATATTTGGGAACATAAACATCTGATTTACCATTAGTTTCCTTTTGTTAATATCAATGCACTGAATCCCTATTTGGGAGGTCAGCCACTTGCGTTCTTTAAGACCACAAGACTGCTAAAAGGTAGAAATAATTCTTGCCCATCTGATAGCAGCAATTTAATTTGATATCTCAGATATTGGGAGGAGGGAATTTCCTAAGGATGACAGCTAGCCTCTGATCTAATTTCAAAACCTTTTTAAATGCTTCACTGTGGTTTCCACCTAATGGCTTCCTGAAGCCATTATGCTCAGCAGAAGAATCCTTAAGACACTGGCACCCAGAATGCAAGTCTAAAAGGCGTGTCTCCTATTGATTAACTAATTAACTAATTAATCCAAAGAGCCTGTGTTCCTTACCGAAGGTCTATGTGTCTCAGGCTCAGGTGATATGGGGAGGGGGAAACAGACTATGAATACCTGAAAACATATGATCAGTACAAAGATTCAACTTTTTTTTTTCCTTTTTTTGCAAAGCCTAACCTATGAAGATGAGAGCATAACCTCTTTGCTGTGAAAGTGTTAGAGGTGATTTTGAGAACTTTATTAGTAGTCCTTGTGCTCCTCCCATCTGCATGGAACTTCCCCATTAGGGAATTACCTTACAATACCCCTAATTAATGCTAATTTATGCCCATTTAGTGACCATAAAAATGTGTCACCAAATTTTAATTGCATGGGGAGGGTAGATAGATGAAAGTACTAAAGAATTAGTGTGTCATTTACTAAAGAGACCTTCAGGAACAATAAAGACCATCTGCCCTGTCAATCTTCATCCTCTGGAGACAACACTACATCTTACAATCCAATGATAAATAAAATTGCCTGCCGTAGCAATGAGGGTAAATGTTGCCCTTCTTCATTATTTGTGTCAAACCAGGATAGGTGGAACTTTGAGAGAGACAGCTTGTTGCAAATGCTGACTGTTCATTTTAAAATTAAGTTTTACGGGTAGCAAAGCATTTTTATAGAACAAAGGTGACATCTATTATCCACTTAGGTCTCAAGAGTATATTTTTCATAGGTTGTTAATTAAATAGTTCAGAAGGCAGTTTTTGAAATGTATCAGGTGAATTCTTTATTTATGTATGCCCCAGATTCCCAATATTCATGTACTTAAACGAGAATTTCATGTCAGTAGGTTTTGCAGACTGCAGCAATGCTATTTCTAGATATATCCTAAATTTTCCTTTATATTTAACACTTTTGGCTTCACTAGCAACGGACTTCAATGTGTAACAAAGCACACTTGCTGTTTCAAGTTTCAAGGAGATTCAGCAGGCAATACAATGCATCTTTCATTCCTTGTGCCTAGTAAAGAGTCTGCCACATGGTATAGGCTCACTAAATATTTGCTGAGTGAGTGAATGAATGAATGAATGGATGATTTCAATCATCTGCCCATGTGGCCTCTATTCTCCATAATAGTTCCTGACAATGTGACAATTCTTTCTGCCAGATTCCTCTAAATGGAGGAAGAAAAATCAATGAATATGTTCAAAGTAATGATAAGTACTCCTAAGACTCTGGCACAGACTCTTATTAGGTGATACGAGGCTAATAATATAATTGCTGAAAACCTCTGGTACTCCCACACCCAAGTCTTTTTAATTGGAAGGATTCCAGATGACTCAGCAGCTCTTCTGGCTTTAGCTATTCACAGAGAACCAGTCATCTCTCCACTCATTGCCACACAGGCTACTCTCCCACGTACAACTGTTCCTGAAGCACTCTTTTCTACGTCCCCCTGACACAGCCACTGCCTGCAGAGCCTGGACTCAGAGCCCTACACTAGGACAATGCTCCATTCCCTGGTCATACTCAGAGCTAATATTTCTGTCCCATCCAGGATGACCTGAGGTAAGCCTGTGAGTCCCTAGATCTTGGGATATAGCACTGAAAGGCAGAATTGTCTTTTTGATGAGTGGGGAAGAACTGTTCTAAGCTAATGCACATTTGTATTGAGGTCTGGCCACAGTATCAAAGCAGCTGGCAAGCAAAGAGACTCAGAGCATGACCAGGCAGGGAGTCCCAGAGAAACAGGACAGGGTCCAGGGTGGCAAGAGCACTGTACTTTTCTGATGGGAAGATCTGCAAACAGTGATTCAGAAAGACACTATATATTTATTTATTTATTTATTTCAAATCAGCTAAAAGAGTATGCTTAATTTGAGCACAGTTTTGTCAAAAAAAATATGCACAGGTGCAAATGTAAATATTTTCCTATCCTATCTATCCATCTACCTACCTATGACATGTATAAGAATATGCAACCAAATTATAAAATGGTTACTTCTGGGTCTTAGAAATACAGATACATTTTGTTGTATTTACTGAACTTACTCTATTTACTGAAATTTTATTTTTACAACTAGCAAGTGTAACATTATTCCTCCAAAGAAGTTATTACCACTTTGAATAGTAACACTAATAAAAAAGAAAACATACTCAGTGACAAAGAGGATGAGAGATCCTTGGCAACGATTGCTCTAAATTTCTGATTCAGAAAGAAAAAGCCTTTAATTTGGAGGATAAGGAAAATAAAACATTATTTCTCCTCTGATGATCTTAACGTTCAGAAAATACAAATATTTTAAACGATGCAAGTAGGTAAAAAGGTACTGAATTTCATGACATAGTTTCTTTGTATCACTTGAAACCAACATTTTATCGAATCAGTAATCAAATATGCATTTCATCCAGGTTATTTCTGAGACTGTTCGTGTTTGGAAACCATGAAAAACTTCAACGGGCGCCTGCGTTAATGCAGAAGGGGGAATGTCAGCTCTCTCTGCCAGCACTGCTAAAACGGGAATACTGGGAACGATTGAGGACAAGTTCAGCCACTTCCCCCAAGTTCCCAAAACCAGTGTGTCTTCCCCGAGTTCATTCATAAAATGTGCTCTCTTTTCCCAGCATTAAGTTCTGGAAACAACCTGGCACCATCAACTCTGTATAAGAATGACATTAGAACGATGTTCTCTTGATTTTAAGGAGAGTCTTTTTTTCCTGCAAGTTGAAGTTATAAAATGGCACAACTTGCCATCAGGAATTTTAAGGCCATTTAGTCCATTGTATTGATTCCCGTGCGACTCAAGGGCTGGATCCAAAGACATGACAAAAACAGAAAATGAAAAAGGTGAAACAACACATGAGCAAAGTAATCTCAAAAACAGAAAAGGAGAAGAAAACAAAAGGCAGATTTTCTTCCTCCTTTTAAACCATCTCTTGGGGATGGTCTTTAATGCTCTAAAAGGTCTTAGGAAGGAGGAAAGTTTATCTTAGTGGCATTAGGAATGCTATCCTGGGGATTTTATTACCAGGGAAGTGAAAAGGAAGCCCTGATTCTCTGTCTGGCTCAGGGTCACCTCTGTGATGTGCCTTATGACTGGGTGGAAAGATAAACATATGGCACCTCAAACTATTTTCATTTGATAAGGACACAAATAAAACTGGGACTTTACAAAAATAAAAGTTACACTTAATTAGGAGGACGAGTTAGAGGACATTTCACTAATTGGTCTCTTGCCTAAAAAATATTTTCTTCTTGCCCATAAAAATTGTTGATCTGTATTCTCTATGCTTATTTTCATTCTTTCTTTTCCAGCCCAAGGTCAGTTTTATACAGACAATATATTGTTTCTCATAAAAACACAATGGCCCTTCCTCATGTATGCAGGCTATAATTAAAATACATCCAGATCTGTAGCAGCGAACTTCAAGACACTCAAAAGCTGCCAGTAACAACTTTCATCAACCCGTGAAGAGACTGCCGAGCAGAATCCCGCAGTGGCTGGCGTAGAGAGATTGTGCTGATATGTGCGAGGACGTGTGTCATAATGGAGTGATACAGAATCTGAGCTGTGCAGCGGAGACATCCAGCTACCTTTCAGTTATGTGGGCAGGAACCACATTTGCTAAAATTGTTTATGGCTCTTAAAGGATTATTTGGGCATTTGGTACCTAATGATAACATTGGTTATCACACAGAGTCATTAAGGATAGATTGATGAAATAATATCACAAAATGGCCTGATAAGCACGGAGATATTTATAATTGTGAATACGCTGAAATTTGCTTTTTGGCTTGGTTGGGATTAAAGGAAACACCACTAAGTATGTGATGCTGGGAAAATTCAGCCTCAGATAAGGAAACTTAAGGAAATGAAATCGTATGTTTCAAGTACAAGGAAGAAAACAAGGGTATACATATGTAAACCACGGGCTCTTACCTAGTCAGGTATTTCATTCTTGATGGAGTGAAGATGGTTGAAGGAAAATTAGGAAACACTTCAATAGAAAACCTTAGTTGATTAGAATGCCAATGGCAGAAATAGACAACTGGAAGGACTGAGTAGGATGAGATACATGCTACTGCAAAAAATAAATAATTTTAAATAATGCAGCACAGGCATCAGTAAAATGGTAACAGCTAAGAGCCTGTTAAGTGTATATGGTTAGCTAGTCCGTGTTTTCTCTCTTTCTCTCTCTCACACACAGACGCGCGTGTGCACACACACACACACACACGCATCAAAATTACCATCTTGTCCTTCAAGCTACTGTTGTTGTGAATAGCAAATGTTATCCCTAGCCAATAAGAGACAGCAATAAAGTCCTAAAAACGTATTACACCCCTAGCATAGACACTTCTCTAAATAAAACTTTTGAAAGAGTTATAAAGTTTATTTTTAGTTACCATAATAATTTAAACTTTTTGTCCATGCACATGGTGGAATTATGGGATAATCCAAACTATTAATTTTATTTTTTCTCTTAGATTTTAGCATGCATTCTGCATTTAGGTCTGAAAAACCAGAAAAGAACCCAGATAATAAACATGCTTCAGTAACATAACACTAGACTTAGAAGGAGCATGGAAAGTGTTTACTTTTACTGCCAAGATCACCTCTTGGATGACTGTCACACATCATCTTAAGAAGATCTGACTTTTCTCTTCCTCCAGCTTTTTCTGGAAAAGGCGTAATATGTTTACGTTTCAAAGATTTTTTTCCTACTAGGAGATAGGCAAATAAAGAGTAAAGGTGGAAGGGGTGAGCAATGAGTTAGGAAGAATACATGAAAATGTCAATCCAAAAAGCATTTTAAACGCCTACTAAGTACCAGCAACAGAAGAGCCCCAATAACAAACATGGTCTGGGTTCTCAAAAAAAAAAAAAAAAGAAAGAAAGAAAAAAGAAAAACCTAGTAAAGGGATAACAAACAGGGGCAGAGCAAGATGGTGGAGGAGTAGGAGACCTGGATTTTGTCTGGTCTCAGGAATTCAGCTGAATAGGGATCAAACCATTCTGAACACCTACGAACTCAACAGGAGATCGAAGAGAAGAATAGCAACAACTCTGTGAACAGAAAAGTGACCAGTTTCTGGAAGGTAGGACGTGCAGAGAGGTGAATCCGAGGCGATATTCAGGAGGATAGACGGCAGGGGAGGGGGCCTCCGTCGGCTGCTTCTGGCAAGTGAGAGAGCCGCGGAGCACAAAATCGAACTATTAGAAGCCGGCTCCGCTGAGGGACGTCGCTCCAGTGGCTAAGCGGGGAGTGGAACCCTCGTGGGACAGTGTGGTCTCAGGACCCTCGGGGTCACAGAAAAACCGGGGGTGCCTGAGTGCGGCAGAGTTCCCAGGTATCGGAGCGGGGAAGCCGGCTGCAGAGATGGAGCCGAGGCGCGGGCTCTCAGCTCGGGGTGGCCATAAACTGTGATCTGCGGCACAGTCGGGCCACTGCTCCTCCAGCAGGGACCCAACAAGCGGCAGAGCCGGGGAGACTCCCCTTCCTCCCCCAGAGAGGAGCGGCGCGGGAGGGCACCGCGGGGATCTGCTGGGTTTGGAGACTCCACACAGGGTCCTGAGCCAGAGATAGAAACACTCGGACACAGGCCGGGTGAGCACGGAGTGTGGCTGGAGACCGGGGAGACGGGAATGACTGCTTTTCTCTGGGGGCGCCCTGAGGAGCGGGACCCCGAGTTCTCAGCTCCTCTGGGTGGAGACTGGGAGGCCACCATTTTCACCCTGGTCCTCCAAAGCTGTATGGAGAGCTTGCAGGGAACAAAAGCTCCAGAGAGCAAATCCGAGGAGCTTGCTTAGGCCAGAGGACAAGGGCGGGGCAATTCCGCCTCCGGCAAAGACATTTGGGAACCACGGCAACAGGCCCCTCCCCCAGAAGATCAGCGCGAACAGCCAGCAAGACAAGACCAAGTTTACCAATCAAGGAGAACGGGAGAACTCCAGCGCTAGGGGAATACTGCACATAGAATTCATGGCTTTTTTTTTTTTTACCATGATTCATTAGTTTTTCAAAGTTAATTTTTTTAACTTTTTTCTTAATTTTTCTTTCTCCCATTTTCAACCAACATCTTATCAATCCCTTTTTTAAAAAAACATTTTTTATTTTTCATTTTTAGGGTCAGATTTTATCCCTTCATAGTAGTTACCCTTATTTTTGGCATATATATATATATATACGTTGTTCTCTTTTTAAAATTTTGAGATACAGTTTCTTCTAACAGATCAAAATATACCCTAAATCACTAGTGTATGGCTTTGTTCTAGTCTCCTGCCTGATCACATTCTCTCCTTTTTTTTATCTTCTTCTTTCTTTTTTCAAACAACATCTTATCAATTCCTTTTATAAAATCTTTTATAATTTTCATCTTTACAGTCATCTTCCATCCCTTCATTGTATCAACCCTTATTTTGTATATATAAGTCTTTCTTCCTTTAAAATTTTAGGAGGCACTTTTTTCTAACAGACTGAAATACGCCCAAAATCTAGTGTGTGGCACTGATCTATGCACTAGCCTGATCATATTTGATATTTTTTATTGTTTTGTTTTTGTTTTTATCTTTTTCTTTTCTCTTTTTTCTCTTTCTTTTTTCTTTCTTTCCCTTTCTTTTCCCCTGGTTTCAAGTCTTTTCTAATTTGTGTAGAGTATATTTGCTGGGGACATTGTTAACCTGTTAGCATTTTGTTCTGTCATTCATCTGTTCTCCTCTGGACAAAATGACAAGATGAAAAAAATTACCTCAGCAAAAAGAACAAGAGGTAGTACTGTCAGCCAGGGACCTACTCAATACGGACATTAGTGTGATGTCAGACCTAGAGTTCAGAATCATGACTTTAAAGATACTAGCTAGGCTTGAAAAAAGCGTGGAAGTTATTAGAGAAACCCTTTCTGGAGAAATAAAAGAACTAAAATCTAACCAAGTCGAAATCAAAAAAGCTATTAATGAGGTACAATCAAAAATGGGGGCACTAACTGCTAGGATAAATAAGGCAGAAGACAGAATCAGCGATATAGAAGACCAAATGATGGAAAATAAAGAGGCTGAGAAAAAGAGAGATAAACAACTACAGGATCATGAGGGCAGAATTTGACAGATAGGCGGTACGATAAGATGAAACAACATGAGAATAATTGGGACCCCAGAAGAATGAGAGAGAGGGGCAGAAGGTATATTGGAGCAAATAATAGCAGAAAACTTCCCTAATGTGAGGAAGGAAACAGGCATCAAAATCCAGGAGGCACAGAGAACCCCTCTCAAAATCAATAAAAATAGGTCAACACCCGGACATCTAATAGTAAAACCTACGAGTCTCAGAGACAAAGAGAAAATCCTGAAAGCAGCTCGGGAGAAGAGATATGTGACCTACAATGGAAGAAATATTAGACTGGCAACAGACCTATCCACAGAGAGCTGGCAGGACAGAAAGGACTGGCATGATATCTTCAGAGCACTAAACGAGAAAAATATGCAGCCAAGAATACTCTATCCACCTAGGCTGTCATTGAAAATAGAAGGAGAGATAAAAAGCTTCCAGGACAAACAAAAACTAAAGGAATTTGCAAACACGAAACCAGCCCTCCAAGAAATATTGAAAGGGGTCCTCTAAGCAAAGAGAGAGCCTAAAAGCAGCATAGGCCAGAAAGGAACACAGACAATATACAGTCACAGTCACCTTACAGGCAATACAATGGCACTAAATTCATACCTTTCAATAGTTACCCTGAATGTAAATGGGCTAAATGACCCAATCAAAAGACACAGGCTATCAGATTGGATTAAAAAACAAGATCCATCAATATGCTGTCTGCAAGAGATTCATTTTAGACCCAAAGACACCCCCAGATTGAAAGTGAGGGGGTGGAAAACCATTTACCATGCTAATGGACACCAAAAGAAAGCTGGGGTGGCAATCCTTATATCAGACAAATTAGATTTTAAAACAAAGACTGTAATAAGAGATGAAGAGGACACTATATCCTACTGAAAGGGTCTATCCACCAAGAAAGATCTAACAATTGTAAATATCTGTGCCCCGAACATGGGAGCAGCCAGTTATATAAGGCAATTAATAACAAAAGCAAAGAAACACATTGACAACAATACAATAATAGTGGGGGACTTTAACACCCCCCTGACTGAAATGGACAGATCATCTAAGCAAAAGATCAACAAGGAAATAAAGACTTTAAATGACACACTGGACGAAGTGGACTTCAAAGACATATTCAGAACATTCCATCCCAAAGCAACGGAATACACATTCTTCTCTAGTGCCCGTGGAACATTCTCCAGAATTGATCACATCCTAGGTCATAAATCAGGTCTCAACTGGTACCAAAAGATTGGGATTATTCCCTGCATATTTTCAGACCACAGTGCTTTGAAACTAGATCTCAATGACAAGAGGAAAGTCGGAAAGAACTCAAAAACACGGAGGCTAAAGAGCATCCTACTAAAGAATGAATGGGTCAACCAGGAAATTAAAGAAGAATTAAAAAAATTCATGGAAACCAATGAAAATGAAAATACAACGGTTCAAAATCTTTGGGATACAGCAAAGGCAGTCCTGAGAGGAAAGTATATAGCAATACAAGCCTTTCTCAAGAAACAAGAAAGGTCTCAAATACACATCCTAACCCTATACCTAAAGGAGCTAGAGAAAGAACAGCAAATAAAGCCTATACCCAGCAGGAGAAGAGAAATAATAAAGATCAGAGCAGCAATCAATGAACTAGAAACCAAAAGAACAGTAGAACAGATCAATGAAACTAGGAGCTGGTTCTTTGAAAGAATTAACAAGATTGATAACCCCTGGCCAGACTTATCAAAAAGAAAAGGGAAATGACCCAAATCAACAATATCATGAATGAAAGAGGAGAGATCACAACCAACACCAAAGAAATACAATTATAAGAACATATTATGAGCACCTCTATGCCAGCAAATTAGATAACCTGGAAGAAATGGGTGCATTCCTAGAGATGTATCAACTACCTAAATTGAACCAGGAAGAAATAGAAAACCTGAAGAGACCTATAAGCACTAAGGAAATTGAAGCAGTCATCAAAAATCTCCCAACAAACAAAAGCCCAGGGCCAGATGGCTTCCCAGGGGAATTCTACCAAACATTTAAAGAAGAATTAATACCTATTCTCCTGAAACTGTTCCAAAAAATAGAAATGGAAGGAAAACTTCCAAACTCATTTTATGAGGCCACCATTACCTTGATCCCAAAACCAAGACAAAGACCCCATCAAAAAGGAGAATTACAGACCAATATCCTTGATGAACATGGATGCAAAAATTCTCACCAAAATACTAGCCAATAGGATCCAACAGTACATTAAAAGGATTATTCACCATGACCAAGTGGGATTTATCCCTGGGCTGCAAGGTTGCTTCAACATCCGCAAATCAATCAACGTGATACAATACATTAACAAAAGAAAGAACAAGAATCATATGATCCTCTCAATAGATGCAGAAAAAGCATTTGACAAAGTACAGCATCCTTTCTTGATCAAAACTCTTCAGAGTATAGGGATAGAGGGTCCATACCTCAATATCATAAAAGTCATCTATGAAAAACCTACAGCAAATATCATTCTGAATGGGGAAAAGCTGAGAGCCTTTCCCCTAAGGTCAGGAACACGGCAGGGATGTCCACTATCACCACTGCTATTCAACATGGTATTAGAAGTCCTAGCCACAGCAATCAGACAACAAAAAGAAATCAGAGGCATCCAAATTGGCAAAGAGGAAGTCAAACTCTCACTCTTTGCAGATGATATGATACTGTATGTGGAAAACCCAAGAGACTCCACCCCAAAACTGCTAGAACTCATACAGGAATTCAGTAAAGTGGCAGGATATAAAATCAATGCACAGAAATCAGTGGCATTCCTATACACCAACAACAAGACAGAAGAGAGACAAATCAAGGAGTCGATCCCATTTACAATTGCACCCAAAACCATAAGATACCTAGGAATAAATTTAACCAAAGAGGCAAAGGATCTGTACTCAGAAAACAATAAAATACTCATGAAAGAAATTGAAGAAGACACAAAGAAATGGAAAAACATTCCATGCTCATGGATTGGAAGAACAAACATTGTGAAGATGTCAATGCTACCTAGAGCAATCTACACATTCAATGCAATCCCCATCAAAATACCATCCACTTTTTTCAAAGAAATGGAACAAACAATCCTAAAATTTGTATGGAACCAGAAGAATGTTGAAAAAGAAAAGCAAAGCTGGCGGCATCACAATTCCGGACTTCCAGCTCTATTACAAAGCTGTCATCATCAAGACAGTATGGTACTGGCACAAAAACAGACACATCGATCAACGGAACAGAATAGAGAGCCCAGAAATGGACCCTCAACTCTATGGTCAACTCATCCTTGACAAAGCAGGAAAGAATGTCCAATGGAAAAAAGACAGTCTCTTCAACAAATGGTGTTGGGAAAATTGGACAGCCACATGCAGAAGAATGAAACTGGACCATTTCCTTACACCACACACAAAAATAGACTGCAAATGGTTGAAAGACCTAAACGTGAGACAGGAGTCCATCAAAATCCTAAAGGAGAACACAGGCAACAACCTCTTCGACCTCAGCCACAGCAACTTCTTCCTAGAAACATCGCCAAAGGCAAGGGAAGCAAGGGCAAAAATGAACTATTGGGATTTCATCAAGATAAAAAGCTTTTGCACAGCAAAAGAAACAGTCCACAAAACCAAAAGACAACCGACAGAATGGGAGAAGATATTTGCAAAGGACATATCAGAGAAAGGGCTAGTATCCAAAATCTATAAAGAACTTATCAAACTCAACACCCAAAGAACAAATAATCCAATCAAGAAATGGGCAGAAGACATGAACAGACATTTTTCCAAAGAAGACATCCAAATGGCCAACAGACACATGAAAAAGTGCTCAACATCGCTCGGCATCAGGGAAATCCAAATCAAAACCTCAATGAGATACCACCTCACACCCGTCAGAATGGCTAAAATGAACAAGTCAGGAAACGACAGATGTTGACAGGGATGCGGAGAAAGGGGAACCCTCCTACACTGTTGGTGGGAATGCAAGCTGGTGCAACCCCTCTGGAAAACAGTATGGAGGTTCCTCAAACAGTTGAAAATAGAGCTGCCATACGATCCAGCAATTGCACTACTGGGTATTTACCCCAAAGACACAAATGTAGGGATCCGAAGGGGTACGTGCACCCCAATGTTTATAGCAGCAATGTCCACAATAGCCAAACTGTGGAAAGAGCCAAGATGTCCATCGACAGACGAATGGCTAAACAAGATGTGGTATATATACACAAGGGAATATTATGCAGCCATCAAAAGGGATGAGATCTTGCCATTTGCAATGACGTGGATGGAACTGGAGGGTGTTATGCTGAGTGAAATAAGTCAATCAGAGAAAGACATGTATCATATGACCTCACTGATATGAGGAATTCTTAATCTCAGGAAACAAACTGAGTGTTGCTGGAGAGGTGGGGGGTGGGAGGGATGGGGTGTCTGGGTGATAGACATTGGGGAGGGTATGTGCTATGGTGAGCACTGTGAATTGTGCAAGACTGTTGAATCATAGATCTGTAGTTCTGAAACAAATAATGCAACATAAGTTAAGAAAAAAGTAAAAGAAGAAGATAGCAGGAGAGGAAGAATGAAGGGGAGTAAGTCGCAGGGGGAGACAAACCATGAGAGATGATGGCCTCTGAGAAACAAACTGCGGGTTCTAGAGGGGAGGGGGGTGGGGGGATGGGTTAGCCTGGTGATGGGTATTAAAGAGGGCACATTCTGCGTGGAGCACTGGGTGTTATGCACAAACAATGAATCATGGAACCCTACATCAAAAACTAATGATGTAATGTATGGTGATTAACATAAGAAAAAAAATTTAAAAAAATTGTAACAAAGGGAAAAAAAATAAAAGTTGCATCTGGAATTTATTAGCTGTGAGATCTAAGGTAAATAGCTTAACATCTCTGAGCTTTGATTTCTTTATGCATATAGGAATAATAATAATCATTTTGCAAAGAAGCTTAGGAATAATGTAGGAAAAGCTCCTGGAATATAATATATAATCAACAAATGCTAGCTCTTGAGCAGGGTTAAGAGCCTGACAATATACCACCATCAAGTAGAAAGAGTCCAATCCCCAAACCAGCAAGCTCCTGGGTTCTATTCTCTGCCCAACACCTGTTAGCTAGTTAATACTGAGCAAATTATTTAAATAGTAAGTCTTCCTATCTAAAAGGGAAATAATAAAACTATGAAAGTTGTGTGAGAAGTAACTTAAATACTGTATGTAAAGCACTTTTTTAAGTACCTGGCACCTAGTAAGTACTCAATAAAGGGTTCTATTTTTGCAAAAAAAAAAAAAAAAAAAAAGGATAAGAAATGTATAGAAATCATATGGAAAAGAAAGGAAAATAAGCACATAAAATAAGTTCAGATAGCAGACCTGGAATTTGTCTTATAAGATGAAGTTGATTCCTAGAGGTCAAACCTAAAAGAGGAGAATCACAAACACAAGGAAATCATGGGTTGCAGGAAGCATGGAAATGATTGGGTAATAGTTGGAAGAGGACTGGCATAAATACAGAAAATATAAAGAGGAAAAAGAAGATAGATAAAAAAGCAGGCTGAAAACTACAGAAGGTTTGGTCATACTGAGGATGTGCGTGCTAAAAATCATTTTTGCTTTTTCCACAGTTCTCTGACCGTTTTCAGTCTCCATACTGGGCTGTTATCTCTCTGATATTCCCCAAGGTTATATCTTTGACCCAAGACTCATGACATTCTTTATGGTTGCAGGGAGTAGCCTCCTTTATGTACAATGCCAGCCATACTGACCCCCTGATGACTCTCAAATGTGTTTCTCCAGTTTCAGTGTCTGAATTCCTCTTCTATGCCTCCAATCCACATTTCCATCTAACTTATGGGTTATTCATTTCAAATAGCCCTAAACCACCTCAAAATCAACGTTATCCCTTGGTCCTTCTCTAGATTTTGTAAATGACACCATCATTTTCCTTTGATGAAAAGCAGTTTCCCTATTAAGTATACATTTAGAAAAAAAAAAAAGAAGATAGCAGGAGGGGAAAAATGAAGGGGGGAAATCAGAGGGGGAGAAGAACCATGAGAGACGATGGACTCTGAAAAACAAACTGAGGGTTCTAGAGGGGAGGGGGGTGGGGGGATGGGTTAGCCTGGTGATGGGTATTAAAGAGGGCACGTTCTGCATGGAGCACTGGGTGTTATATGCAAGCAATGAATCATGGAACACTACATCAAAAACTAATGAATTAATGTATGGTGATTAACAATAATAAAAAAATAGCATACTGAAAAAAAAAGAAAGAAATGGAGGGAGGGAGGGAGGGAGGGAGGGAGGGAGGGAGGGAGGGAGGGAGGAAGGAAGGAAGGAAGGAAGGAAGGAAGGAAGGAAGGAAGGAAGGACGGACCTGCTAAAGGAGCAGCCTGGCACAATTTATTCAGGACAGAGGCCCACTGAGTGAATCCTGCAAACCCCTCCCATTTTAACGAGGGATTAAACTAGAGGCCATCTGCCAAAGGGCACTCCTCTGTATGCTGGGCAGTGGCCTAAGAGGGAGGCTGGTACAAAGCAAGTAAAGGAAATACTGACCAGATCATTTAGATAATCTCTAATCGAAATGGCATTTGAAATGTGAAAAAGTATGAAGCAAGTGACAATGTTAGCAAAAGTGTAAAAGGCACTAAAAGGCAATGAAAATAGGATGGTTGAGTTAAATTAACGGTGATGCACTGGAGTAAAGACAAAGCAACCCTTATGGTCCATCCTTATCTAAGTCCAGCACAGTGCCCGGTATTCAGTAGGTATTCAACAAATTACACGTTGACTTTTTCATTTTGCTTGATATTATACAGCCACTAGAACTTTCTGACTCTCTAGATCTATTCATCTGCGAGAGAGGAGGAAAACTAAGAAGGAATTGACAAGATAGGAGATAAAAGGTAATTAGGATCTGGAATGGTGAAAGAATCAAAAATGAAGGATGCATAAGAGGCAAATAGGGGAACAGAATCCCAAGATGTACACGATATAGTTAAAGGAACATGAAAAGCTGGCTCCAAGTGATTAGCTTGAGTATCCTGAGAAAATGCAGAATTGCTACTAACATTATGAAAATTTAGAGGACGAGCTGGTTTGGAGATGATGTGGATGAATTTGGTTTTGGAAGTCAAGGGTAAGGCAAGGCTTAGGGGAACATTCCTCAAGAAGGAAAGGAGTATTAGCTGAATGACGGTATTCTTTATGATACTTAATTCTTAAGTATCATATCCCAGGTCTGATAAATAGTAGTATTAGTAATAGTACATAGTTTTTATTTAACAAGTTATTAAAAAAGTATGTATTGCCTTTCATATCATTTCCTATATATTCCCAGAGAATCTAGGATTACTATTTGTGAAATAAAATATTGTTATAAATCCCACAATGCAGATTTTCTCCAGTAAATTCAGTTTCCTGACTGAATCCTATATGGCAATGCCCCACAATTCAGCAGTTTCCTTATCTCGATAACATTGTCCATTATTTATTGTCTCAGCTTAGTTGATCATCACAGTTAGTAGTATTTCCTAAAATAAATGATTTTATGATTTGCTGAAATAATTCATATTTACTTTTTATTAATTTGCTACCATATTTTCAATAATCATGATTATGAATCATCTTGTCAAATATTCTCCCCTCCTGCACACACCCCAGGGCTTCCTATTTCTACAGCTAGTTTGATTAGAGTGCTATTTATAGGTATTTTTTTATCATCTATATAAAATATGATTATATACTTCTAATTTCTCTCATTTATTAGAATAGGCTTCTTTTAGGCACTGGTTCTTTGCTATGAAGTACATTTCTGAAATTAGCCTGTTGCCTTCATGTTTGTAATTATTACTTGTTTAAAAATTATTTCATAATTTTCCCTTGGGTTCCAGGTTCCTAACCTATGAAATGAGGCAGTGGTCTTAAGGTCTCTTCAGGTCTAATGTCAGTGAATTCTCTGACTCTTATCTAAGACATTTGTCTATGTCTAATAATAACGCTGCATAATTACATGATTCTCCTGGCTCATTCTATCACATTTGTAATGTCATTAATATTAAATACTGAGGCAGCTTGTGTAAATAGCATAGAACTATGACCTACAGCACATGCATGAAAAACATTTGTTATGGATATTTCTATTTCTTCTTTTTTAATATGTGTAATGTTTGTATAAATTGAAGAAAATGCAGGTAAGAGAGAGAGTAGATAAAGACTAGGGACGGGAGCATTGTTTTGAAGTAATAATGATGTCCCTTATGAAGATGTAATAAATGCATCCTAATTTTATTTTTATTGCATTTTCATCTATTCTCAATCATAGAGCAAATCATGTAATTTTGCTGGCAACTATTGCCCTCTGGAATGATTTCTATTGCAGAAAGAATGGCATGCTCTCCATGGATGTTTGTTATGTTTTTCTTTATGCACCATTCTTAAGCAGCTAAATGATGCTGCAGCTGTATAGTTATTAGGGGGTTATATCTAGACTCCAACTGAAGAAAAAACTAACTCAAATCTTCATTTTCAGTCAATATTATAGAAGACTTTTAGATTCATCTGGAAGCTTACCGTATTGCCAACCTTTGCCATTTTTATTCCCCTTCCATTTCCCAAAATAATGTATTTTTCATTTGTAGATTTATAAATTTGATCCTAGCTTCAGGCAGTGAAATGACACGTTTTTGATTTCTGTTTTAAAATGCCCATTCTGCAGGGTTAGGAGATGGGACTAGGATGAGAGAGAATGAGGGGTTATAGGTGACAGAAGACAGTGACGTGAATGAAGGAAACTCAAGGAGGGTAAAAAGATTTAAACGGATTTAAAATTTTAGATTACATATCAATAGACTGGAGGAAAGAACAAATTAAAGGTAATTCCATGTTTCTCACTTATGCAATCTCTTCTCACACTGTATCAACACTGGTCTGTGTGACTAATAGAATACGGCAGATTATATGTCACTTCAGAAGCTAGTTCATAAAAAAGCACCATAGCCTCTCTCCGCATTCTGTTCTCGGTTACCTACCCCAAAAGAAAATAGCAGCCATGTTTTAAGAAAAGAGGCAGCACTGAGGACAGCTCCACAGACAAGGAACTGACACCTTCTGAAAACAGTCATGTGAGCCATCTTGGAAGAAGATCCTCCAGCCCCAGTCAAGTCTTCCAATAACTGAAGCCCCTATCAACAAATTTCTGGTAATATTTTAAGACACTCTGAGCCTTAACATCCAGCTAAGCTGCTCCCAGATTCCTGATCTTCAGAAACTGTGTGACACTATACATTCTTGCTGTTTTAAGCTTCCAAGTTTTGGGGTAATCTGTCATGCAATGATAGATAATTAATACAGGTCTCAATAAAGAGACCTAAACCAGAAATAAAGATGAGAGTTACTGGCATCAATTCAATAGTTTTGGATGAGTCTCACTTTGATACCGTGTATAGGAAGAATTAAGGACAGGATTTCAAATACAGCAATATTTAAGGGCTAGGAATCATAGTGGAAAGATCCAAATGAGACTAGGAAGTGGCTAAGAAGGCATAAGGAAAATAAAAAAGGGCAATGTCATAGAAGCCATAGGAAGAGAATATTTTGATATGGAGGTGGAGGAGGGGTTATAGAACTAACAAATTCTGCTAAGAGGTTAAGTCAAAGAAAGACAAAGTGACAGTCAGGAGGTCATCTGTACTGAAAGCAGTTTCAGAGAAGCGTTAAAAATGGAAACAAACAAAACAAAACAAAAAAAATGAGCTGAAACTAGACCTTGTATTATTCTGAGGACAAATGCCTATTAGGATCACCATCACAGCTCACTGCTAAATTTTGGTACAGCAGCAAGTTTTAATTTTGGAAGGGAACTAAAAGTAGTCTCTCACGTGCAATGTATTCTTCACTTACAACAGAAGAAAAATCTGTCTTCAGATTTCCAATGGGAAAGGTGTCCTAGCTATAAGCTCAAGTGAAAGAATCAACAAATACACAAGGATTAATCACCATGAGCATTAGGGGAAGAAAACTGAATAAGACTCTCCAGAAATTCAGATATTAGTATTTTTAGAAAGAATATAAAATGATATCTAAAAACATAGGGGCACTTGGAAGGCTCAGTCAGTTAAGCATCCAACTCTTGATTTTGGCTCAGGTCATGATCTCAGGGTCACAAGATCAAGCCCTGCATCAGGTTCTGTGCTCAGTGGGAAGTCTGCTTGAGATTCTCTCTCTCCCTCTCTCTCTACCCCTTCCCCCACTCTCTCACTCTAAAATAAATAAAATCTTTTTAAAAAATAATAAAAGCATAAAAATATGAATTCACAAAATGATAATGATCAAGCATCAACAATTTCAGAAAGGAATGGGCAAAATTGGAAAAACATAAAACAGAACTTTAAAAATAATTAAAATTAAAATATTCAATGAACAAGTTAAACAGCCGACTGGATATGGGTAATAAAAGATTTACTTAACTGCAGTAGGCTGTTTCAGTAAAATATTGAAAATTGTGACCAAAAGGCAGGGGGCTGGTGGAATTTGAAATGAATGCAGGTTAAAAAAATTTGATAAAGATCTTTAGAAATGATTCAGGGTTTAGCACAGAGAGATACAAATATGGGAAATATATCTTTAAAAAAAAGATAAGAGACATGGATAATAGAATGAGACCAGTGAAAAAGAATGAAAAGGAGACCAATCTATATATGAAGGAAAATAATATATGACACGAGTGACTTTGCAGATCACTCAGGACAATTCCATAAACGATATTGGGACAAAGTATGTTCGCACGGGGAAAAATAAAATTATATTGCTACCTCAAACTATTCAAGATACAGTCAACAAACTCCTATTGAGCAATTACATGCCAGGCAATGCATTTATTATTAGGCATTCAAAAATGATAGGTACAGTATTTCCATTCATAAATATATTATGCCCATGGCTTTTTCCCTCTCCCTCCCTCCCTTCTCTCTTTCTCTCTCTTTTTTGCCGCTCCCCCACTCTCCCTCTCCCCCTCCCCCTCTCTCTCCCCCTCTTTCTCCAGCTCTGTCTTTGGAGTATTGAGCCATCCTTCAAGATGGTATTTCTCTTCCCACTGTGGCTTTGATCTCTACACTTCTTCAGAACAATCTTCATATAATGTAAATCTAATTATGTCTGTCTTGCTTTAGTAACTTCTACTCTCTTTGGAATAAAATAAACACTCCACAGCACGGCATGCCAAGAGCTTTTTCATCTTTATCTACCCAGCTTCCTGATGTATCATTAAAATGTGTATACAAGGTCTTGAGTATTCTACTATTTTTAAGCTCTCTGGACACAATGTTACCTTCTCTCATCCCTCTATGCACCCATCAGGAGATGTACCACTACAAAGAGTTTTGTTCCCAAGCAGAAGTTTATTAGTCACCATCTCTGCTATGAGGTAAGGAGGGACTACTTCCCTTCATTTTTGGTACAGATTTCTGTATAACACTTAAAACATTAATTTATAGTATTTGCTTACTTTTCTAAGTCTCCACTAAGATATAAGTTCACTGAGGATAGGAAATTATATACATCTAAGGTTTAGAACATACATCTAAGGTTTAGAACAATGACTACATATTTTTAGATGGAATTTAAAGGCAGCAAAAAATGACCAGAGCCAAACACAAACTTATTAAATGATTCTTTTTGACATTATTTTAAATCATAGACATTCTGGACTTGTTAAATAGTACTGTATCAGAGAAAACTACAGAAACATAAAGGACCAGAATACCAGAAGAGTAATATGTAAGAAATTATTATAATGAGAACCTTTGACTTCGGCTTGGTCTTGTGATTTGCTTTGCTAATATGTGCTGGAACGGTGGGTGTGCCTTCTTGTGCTAAATCTGTAACCACTAGAAGAAAATGTCCTGTCTAGCTCACTGGTGGTTTTTTATTTTTTCGTTCTTGTCCTTTGAAAATGCAAGTGCATATGTAATAATTCCTTTGCAGGTAATAGGATTCTGATTAAAAGGCTCTAGTGAACTGTGACTTATCTCTCTACTTGGAATTTGCAAATGCTAATGAACTTACATATTTTTCTTATATGCCATACAGACATCCTGTTCACTTTGCTCCCACCTGATTTCCTGAGAAAGTAACAGTCTAGACCCATAATTGTTCCAATGTAGGGCTTATTTACTTAGCCAAAAATGTTCACCTCTGACAGTCACATATAAATCCCAAACTGAAGCCATGCCAATCAAGATTCTAACTCAGAGGTAGACTATGCCTCCAAGACTAGCACTAGATTTGCTTTTTCACTGAGAATTCTATAGATAGGCAGAACTCACTGAAGCCATTTAAATCAGCCTGTTAAAAAAAAAATTGGAAAAGTTGTCCGACTCACCAGAGAGAGCAACATAAAGAAAAAGATAGCCCTGAGTGAAAAAAAAGAAATGAGGTCACAGCAAGAAAGGAGTACTCGGGTTACTCAAAAATCTCAAATACCATAAAAAGTAAATCAAAGAGCCATAACAGGATTTCTGGAGACACCAGAGCCTCAGCAACTTGGCAGCTCCGTTTATTAGAGTGGAGTGATAATGAAGCCATGCTTGAGGATCCTGAGTGGACCACTTACTCTGGTTGTGCTCCAAGCCCACGGACTTCACCCCTAACCCAAATCAGAATCCGTGAAACATCTGCTGTCAGTTACAATGGGACCTGGGTGAAAGAGTTTTGATGGAACAGTGCAGGTCTATCACCACCCACTGAAAAGGCAGGTCAAAGTACAGGTCCTATTGATGGAGCAGGTGTTAGGTAGAATAGACTCATCTCAGGACAGAAATACAATGTTATAAAGCTGAAGATTTATCAACTGTTGATTTTCCTCATATTCTTTGTTCATGTTGTTGTCTTTCATAATTCATTTAGCTACAAATGGGCAAAGGGTCACTCGTGGTGGCAGGTTACCTGGAGGAGTCCTTAATCCAGTTCTGACGATGCCTGAGGTCTAACCCACAGGAAGAAAATGAGCCTTTCCAACATAAAATAAGTATACATTCTTGGAATTCTAGCAACACTGTCATAGCTATATTTGAGGCTATCAGCTAAATAAAAAGACATTACATGGGAGAAACACAGGAAAATAGTTTTAAATTTATTTTTAAAAGTTAGGTCTTACTGATACATCACTGTGGCTGCAATAATAGTTTCCTAAGAAAGGTGATCATTCATATTCCATATGAGAGGTCTCAAAAATGGCTGTTAAACAGAAAATACTATATTGGTGAGGATGTTATAATGAGAAATGTTACTAACAAAGAGACAGATATTCATTTCATATATCAATCAAATATCTACACACCAAGTCTTTTTTTTTTTTAAGATTTTATCCATTCATCTGAGAGAGAGAAAGAGGGCACGAGGCGGGGAAGGGGGTGGGAGGAGAGGGAGAAGCACAGTCTCCGCTGAGCAGAGAGCCCAACACAGGGCTTGATCCAAGGACCCCAAGATCATGACCTGAGCTGAAGGCACTCAACCATCTGAGCCACCCAGGCGCCCCACATACCAATTCTAAATATTCTTCTACTTTGCTAATTTTATGCATAACCCCATAAAAAGGATATTACCTGTGGTAAAATAGCCCTTCATTTTAAGAAATGGGGTATCACCCAAATGTGAAGTAAAACATGATATAACCAGGTAATACCACTTGGTAACTTTTGGAAATGTTGGTTGTTCTTTACAAAACTAGCAGTTCTATGACTGAGACTTCAGTGGAAAAAAATGAATTTACACTAGGAATTCATGATTCCATATTTTTAAAAAATAAGGGTATTACATAAAACAGTACTACAAAAAGAAAAAGAAATTGTAAGAGTTTTAATAGCAGTGAAGATAAAGAACTCAAATTGCTTTCTCAAATAGTCTTCCTCCAAAGTGGTACTGGCCTGACAATCATGATACCCTACACCCAGGAAATATATACATGTTTTCAAGCAGACAACACACTATTTCAAGCATTCAGTGAGCAAAATGCCCCAAGGAAAGTGAGCCAATAAGAAGGAAAATGAAATTGACACAAATTAGCATTATCAAGCTTCATAATTATGAGTAGTTATGAAATCAAAAATTGTTAACTCATGATTATAAATCAGGAAATGAAGATAAATTCTAGAGAGAGACAAATAATGGCTGTTAAAGAATGAATAGAAGTTATCATGAGCGCCTGAAAGGTTAAAATCCTAATGGACATATTTACATCAAAGACACCTGTACCAGGAGAATATATAATAGGTAAACACTAGAAACATTTGCATGTGCCATAGTCAGATTTATCTCATTCTTTACATTCCTAATTTGCTTTCAGTTAGAGCAAAGTGATAACAAGAGAACAAATAAGGCAGGAAATAGTCTCATCATTAGAAACTTAGAAAACTTCCAAACTCTAGTAAAAAAAATGAAAAAACATAAAAATAACAACTTCTAGGTACCAATGTAGACATTTAATAAGCACTGGTTAGGGGATAAAGAACATACATGCCTGAAAAAGAAAGGGTTTTTTTAAATCCCATATATATATAAAAAGACATGATTTTTTGTTTAATATAAAAACAAGAAACGATCTAGACTGAATAATTGCCCAGGTAATTAATCTCCATAGACTTCCATGAAAATAAGTTAATGAAATTATACCAACAAATTAAAAACACATTCAAAACAATTAGAGAAAATAAAACCCATGACAAGAAAAGTGGCTTCTCAGTCATAAAACAATAGTGGGAGACTTTTCATGGTAAGACATAGAGTACTTAAAACTCAAAAAACATTTGGGGATTCTAAGTGTATTTCAAGTGAGAGACATAAGACAAATATAGAATAACTGTACAAATATGAAATATGTAGGGGTAGAATTATAGTGTCAATTTTTAAGAATATTTTAATGGAAATATTTTACTCACATTTTGAGACTATATTTTCCTAAGAATATAAAACCAGTTCATGAAAAATTCCATGAAAGATTTGAAAAGGTACAACTTTCTATTTTAAAAGGAGTTCAGCATCTAGTTAATAGAAAAGAACAAGAAAAAGGATAAAAAGGAACAATTTTGAGGACTGTTCTCTTCTCTCACTGATCCGTGAAGCCAAGCAATGACTTGGGCAGATTTTTTTCTTCTTTACATGATTATTCTCATTTCTATAGAAAGATGTGTAGTGTCTTGACCTTCTTCACAGGAGTTTTGTGTAGACAAAGTTAAGAGCATCATTTATTGTGGTTGTTCTCAAAGATTTTGAGGTCACAGTCAGGCCTGTGTGGTCTCCCTGCCAGGCTTGTTGACTCCTAGGACTGTGCTCTCCCTCCCCATCCAGAAATATCCCCCATATGCTGCTCTTACAAAGAGGGACTCAGAACTTCAGAGGGTGTTATGAATCTAGCCATACGCTGCCTCCAATCTGAATGATCCCCTTACAAACAGAGCTGGATGTTATTATGGAAGGACAGGAGTCTAAGTCAAGGCCAGAGACGGCGTGCATTGAATAGCCTTTAATAAGTCTGGAGAGAAGGAGTCAAACCAGATGGGTGCTGCTAAAAACAAGTGTGCAAGAGGAGGTGCCCTTTCAGCCATTTTAAGATAAAAGAATAATCTGCCCAGGGCAGTCACAGCAGCATTTTTAGAATAGCGTATCTACACCAATTCAGAAGATTGTATTGTTTGGCTTCATTATAGATGATTTCTCTGCAAATCAAGTGAAAGCAACCACTCGGCTTTATCCTATACTTTATAATTCTTCTCCTCACTCTGTCCTTTTGGAGAATATTAAAACACAATTCACTCTCCTTCAATTTGTGTGGACATGAGACTGTATAGAAGTGCCACGGAGCTGACAGGTCATACTTTAAATTAAGTTTCCCAAATAAGAATTTAATCTAGTTTCAATAAAAGAGTTATTAACCACTTTTAATTAGGAAAAGCAGGCCTGAATCTGAGGTACTTTCTTCAGCTCCCAATGCAAGGCTTGATCATGAGTCCCTGATGGTATCAGGGCTTATCTTCAAAGGGCTGTGGTACAGAGGCCCAGCAAACAAACCTCAGGAGAAAGGAGAGAGCTGAAAGGCACAGGTCTAGGGATATGCCACAGTTGGACTTGATCTGCAAAGGCTTTCTCTTGGTGTCAATACAGAGTCTCTTTCTAAAGTGACTAAAACTTTCAGCAATCACCACCAGAAAGTAAGCTGTCTTTACTGAATACATCCACATACATTTGAAGGCTACAAATTCCGTGACTGCTTAATCCTATCTTTCATCACACCTGCTTGATATCCAATAACAAGGAGTTTTGCTCTTGTCACATTACAAGCCAACAGCAGATAGAGGCATAAATGGGGTCATGTGACCACAGGCAGTGGACATTTTCGCTCCCACCACACGTGTCTCTTAAACCCTGTAGATGTGAGCAGTGAAGTACAAAAATGGGAGAGGGCACGTGTCGGTGCTGAAAAGTTAGAAGGATAGCCACCATTCACATTTCATACACCTCAAGGCACTTCCGCCAGATTAGGTACAGACTGAATTGAAGGATAAAAGAGCCAACTTGTTTCATTAAAGAGCTTAGAGAGTAAGCAGAAGGAATCTTGATAACGCCTCAGAGTTACTTCTTAACTTGAAAGGGAGACGGCAGACCATGAATGAATGCCAGTGTGATGTTAAGACTTTCCAGTATGGAGGTTGCATAAAATGAACAGAAAGTCACCTATCTTAAAGTGACAGAATAGCACTTCAGTAGGGTACCGTTCACATCAGATGAGTAGCAAAAAGTCTACACTGTCAAAATTCATCTTGTCTGGGGCTACAAGCCTTCAGAGTCCTGATGCCTTTCTGGCATGGGTGATTTCAACACGAAGAAATGAGCGAGCAGTAAAAATTATCAGACCTGTGAAAAGATACAAGGTGGAAGAGGCTGCTCTGCACAATCAGAAGAATCAAGAGAAATGTCACTCTCTGAAACAGAGGTACTGCAGAGTGTTCCAGGAAATGCTGCTTTGGGTCTGCAAAACTTGCATAGTCACAGTGAAGGACTGATCCAAAATCAGGAAAGAATACTAAATATGAAGATCATGGTTATGACTTAAGCTATGTTACAGACAATGAAATACACATCGAACACTGCAGAACTGAAACAGTGAACTACATCACCCGGAACTGGGGAGGCATATGAACATTTGAGAAAAAAGATGGGCAGATACAGTACACCCAGGATTTCCAGTGTATTAATAATTGGAATTCTGGAGTTCAAAAGCCTTAAAACAAAGGAAAATATAATTAAATATAGAAGAAAACATACACATGCGCACACACACATTACTTTCCAGAGTTGAAGAAATAAATGAATCTGCAGACAAACCGAATGGGTTTACGAAGTAGCAGGAGAAACTGATCAAGAGTCCGATTTTAATCAAGATTAAAAAAAAAACTAGAGTACAAAAACATACAGATCCAAGGAGAAGAGAAATTTAATAATACGTCAAAAATTTTAAAATGACTTGTTTACTTTATTTCAAGATGTATGAAGATAAAATTTTAGGAAAAAAGAAGAAAATTTATCAGGAATTCTCTAGGAAGTTGTCTTTATGTGTGATAGCTACATCAAGACAGCCACAGACATAAAGGGATAAGAGAGAACACCATCTGTATTTATGCTTAAAGTGGCTCAGTCATTAAGCGTCTGCCTTCGGCTCAAGTCATGATCCCAGGGTCCTGGGATTGAGCCCCGCATTGGGCTCCCTGCTCCGTGGGAAGCCTGCTTCTCCCTCTCCCACTCCTCCTGCTTGTGTTCCCTCTCTCGCTGTGTCTCTCTCTGCCAAATAAATAAATAAATCTTTAA
This sequence comes from Zalophus californianus, assembly GCF_009762305.2. Classification (NCBI taxonomy): domain Eukaryota; kingdom Metazoa; phylum Chordata; class Mammalia; order Carnivora; family Otariidae; genus Zalophus; species Zalophus californianus. Next base: position 50,509,768 of record NC_045597.1, read on the forward strand.
AAAAAAATATATATATATATATACACTTAGAGATTGAAGAATTAAAACAAAGACTACAAGAACAGGAAGGTATAGGTATAAGACCATGATGACGGACAACAAAGAAAACCTGGAAATGTTAGAGTTGTATATTTAAAGTATTACTATTTTGGTTACAACAATGCAAATTAGAAAGAAAACTTTGCCTTAGAATATGTAACAGGTAACAAAATAAAATTTTATAATAGGGTTTAAGTGTAAATTATATGAGTAAAAACTATAAATTGAGGGAAAGTTGGAAGAAATTAAATATTAAAATCTTAAACAAGAGAATATATACTGTTGTTTATAATTAGAAAAAGATATGTTTTTCTAAACATTTGAAGGCAACCACTAGTAGAAAAAACATAGATATTTACCCGCCAAGTCAATACATCGAAAGGAGGAAAATAGGAAATAAGAGAAAGCATAAAGCAAAGTTAATGGACAAGCATATCTATTTCCCTGATAACCCCAAATTAATTATAAAAACTACAATAAAAACACAGACACTTAGAATGGGGGAGGGGATCAAAATTCCATGATACACTCTTGACAAAATACATACCTAAAATGAAAGGGCTAATTTGCTGAATGAATTACATGTTTAAATGCTGATAACCATGTAACTGACAACAGCAAAATCCTCAATACAAGTTTTGTCAGTCTACAGGACACTCTTGAATAACTTAATCATTTCCATCTGAAAGGATAATATTTGTAGCATGCTATTGAGATGTAAAAAAGTGTTAAAAAATAACGTCAGAAAAGCAGATCACGAGCTGTCACTCAGAGTGCTCTTAGATTTAGACAAATTTCTACATCTCCAAAGTTTTATCTGGATGGGAATATGGGCCATTTTATTGTTTCTTGTATTCTAAATTTGCTGAAATATATTTAGAACACATCTTATTTTAGTAAGAAAAAAAAGAGTAAAGATGAATCAATGAACTTTGCCCATCCCAGGAAGTGTGGAAGTTTCTCATAAAGGTTTCTGTGATGAGTTGTGCATCTCTTCCAATGAGTGCAGCTTCAAACAAAACAAATATTAAGGTTTTGTTTAGAGGTTTCTAAGTTCCAGTCTCATTTTCTCTCTTTCATTAATGTTATATTCAGCCACTAAAAGTGAAGGAAATTGAATAAAGGCAAATTTGAAATATGCAGTAGCGGACACAAAATAATTTAAGAACCACCATAAAAATTGCTTTACATAAATGTAACACCTAACACTTGTCTTCTGCCTCTTAATGTGCAGCTTGCACTATTAAAGCCAATTGCTTCCTATATCCCTTATAAAACAGAGATGTCGCTTTCTCCTCCCCAGAGACTAACATGATTTAAATAAAAAAAAAACTTTCTCACTTCAAAAATCTGTTTATGCCTTTTTCTTAAAAAAAAAAAATCCTTCTTAAACAGTAGGCAGCACTTTACCACATAGTAAAATAATAAGAATCAAATCTCTAAATCTAAACAAGGTCCATACCTACTGTTTCTCTTTATATTACTTAAAACGCATAGATGGTAATGAGAAGAGATAATGCAGATAAACCACAGAGTGATGTAATTGGAAAAAACCTTTCCTTTTGCCTAAAGAATTCTGGGAATTAATAAGGCCATTTCTGTGAATGTTCAGAATAACATTTAATAAGATAATTAATAACAATAAGAATTTCCTATAAGAGTTAACATTTATTTGAAATATTTTGTGAAATTCAGAATTATCAACATTTGTATTGTGGTTTTTCTCAAATTTTATAATCACATATACACAGATTACCATATTCTCAGTTCACAGCATACACTTGCACCAGCTGTTGCAGCCATGCCTCGTTTTTCTTTCGTTTTTTTTCCAGTTTCATCCCAATTTCTCCTTGATGAAGACCAGCCTAATGTATTCAAGTTACTACTCTAAATATGTAGACATCTTTGTATAGCATGTAGTGGTATTGTTCTTAATTTATTATTTTTTATATAGGATTATTTTCCAATCCATTTCTTTCTAATAATTCTTTTTCTCTTATAGTGGATTCATTGGATACTGTTTCTAAGCTCTTTCCAAACTGCTGTAACTTAAGTTTTTGCTTTTAACTGCCACATATTATTCTACATTTTTGTAGCATATAACTTTGTGGTAGACATCTCTCATTCTTAACTCCTAGCAGTCAGAGACAATATAAAGATGAATATAATATCTTTTTAGAGACTTGTGGGGTAATTATAAATATATAATGAATTGTAAAAGTCATTAAAAGTATTCTAATTATATGTGCACATACAGCCATATGCACACATCCAGGAAAGGAACTGCTATCAGGAATAGACATTCTTCATTTCAGTAAATACTGCCATATCACTTAGAAGCATGTGGATATTATTTGCATTTACAATGAGAGCTGCTGAGTTTCTCTGTACATCCTTGAAAATTCTGAGAACTCTTTCCAATTTTTGTGACTCATGTATATAAGTGACTGCTTAATTTGCATTTCTCTGATTACTGTTAAGTTTGAGCATATCTTCATACAGTTCCCAGCCTTTGAGCACCCCTTCTGTGGATTCACACCCCTGTTCAATGCACTTTCCATGCTTTACTGGTACTCTAGTTACTGTATTTTTTTTTGCCAGAGTTCCCCTATATATTCTAGATATCAAGCTGTTTTAGACATGGAAATATCTTATATTATATATCTGCAAATTTAATGAAGTGACAAATTTTTAATTTGGATGTAATAAAATGCATTATCTTAAAATCTAGTTTGTGCTTTCTGAGTCTTATTAAAGGAGTCTTTCAAGCCTAGGTCATTAAGATATTCTTCACCATTTTCTTCAATTAGCTTTATTATCTCAATCCATTTGATATTCACCTTTACATGTGGTAAAATAGGAATTCAGCTTTATTCTCCATGGAAAACAATTTTCCATATGTTGTATAAATAAGCTGCCTTTCCTCCATTGCTTTGTAATGTCACCGTATTTCAACTTCTTGCATGTATGTAGCTCTATTTTTGAGTTCCATATTCTGTAATACTGGTTAATCCATTACTATGCCAATACTAATTTTTATGGCAATGACTTTGCACTATGTCTTAAGGTATGGTAGGGTAAGTCCTACTCTCTTTGTTCTTCTGACATGCCCTAGCTCATTGTGTACTTTCATCAAGCCCAAAATTGTAGAATGATTTTGTTAGGTACCCCTAAAAACCCAGTTGAAATACTTAACACCACGTTCACTGTGAAACTCTTCCTTTAATTTAAAATAATAAACTTAATTTCTTTTCTCTGAATAACTGGAATTCTTGGTTAATTCTTAGAAAACTTTTGTTGTGGTTACTATCAGGAATGGTACTTTATTTCATTTTGGTGTTATTAGTGCTATCATTCCTGGGTGAAAACTATTATTTTCATATTCAATAAGCTTCCTAAAATATTCTAATAGTTTGTTGAGTCTGCTGGATTTTCTATTAGTTGATTACAGCACCTGAAAAATGACAGATTTATCCCCTCCAAACACTGCAATTGTTTTTTCTGGCCTTATAGCATTTACCATATTTGCAATTCCATCTTAAAAAACAATAATGAGGGTCTCCTGGGTGGCTAAGTCAGTTAAGCGACTGCCTTTGGCTTGGGTCATGATCCCGGGGTCCTGGGATCAAGCCCTACGTGGGTCTCCCTGCTTGGCCGGGGGCCTGCTTCTCCCTCTCTCTGTTGCTCCCCCTGCCTGTGTTCTCCTGCTCTGTCAAATAAATAAATAAAAATCTTAAAAAAAAAAAAAAGGCAACAATGTTGGCAGACATCATCCTCTTATTTCCAACTTAAAATGAATTGGGTGATGAGCATTAAGGAGGGCACATGACCTGATTAGCACTGGATGTTACACAACTAATGAATCATTGATACATCAAAAACTAATGCTATACTATATGTTGGCCAATCAAACCTAAATAAAAAAAAAGTAAATTTCAGCTCTGACTTAAAAAAACAAAATAAGTTGGGCGCCTGGGTGGCTCAGTTGGTTAAGCGACTGCCTTCAGCTCAGGTCGTGATCCTGGAGTCCCGGGATCGAGTCCCGCATCGGGCTCCCTGCTCAGCAGGGAGTCTGCTTCTCCCTCTGACCCTCTTCCCTCTCATGCTCTCTCTCTACCATTCTCTCTCTCAAATAAATAAAATCTTTAAAAAAAATAAGTAAAAATAAAATGAGGATTGCTAAAGTCTCCTGATTTGGCTATAAATTTTGGGTATATAGTTTTAATAAATTAAGGAACTTCCTTCTTTATTTCTAGATCATGGAGTATATTTTCAGGTCATGATCTCAGGGTAGGGAGATCGAGTCTCAGGTCAGGTTCTGTGGTCAGTGGTGAGTCGGCTTGAAATTCTTTTTTCCTCTTCCTTTGCCGCTCCCCCTATTCATGCATGTCCTCTTGCTCTTAAAAAAAATCATTCGTATAAGAAAGGAATTAACTTTCTTTAAACTTTTTTTTGATTAACTGTTCAACCATATGCTTTCCCTCATATATGTAATCTAATAAAAGATGAATAAACAAAATTCAATAAGATCTATAAATACAGAGAACAAACCAGTGGTTGTCAGAGGGGAGGGGAGTGGGGAGGGGCAAAATGCTTGAAGGGGAGTGGGAAATACAGGCTTCTAGTTAAGGAATGAGTAAGTCACTGTCACAGAAGGTACAGCATAAGGAATACAGTCAACAATACTGGAATAGTGTTGTATGGTGACAATGGTAGCTCTACTTGCAGTAAGCATAAAAGAACATACAGAGAAGCTGAATCATTATGTTGTACGTCTGAAATTAATGTAACATTGTGTGCCAACTACGCTCAAATAAAAAAGAAAAATTGTTAAAACTTATGTATAAAAGTTTTAAAATCTGCCTGAGTCGGAGATGTTTAGAAGGTGGAGGACAGGGTTGGGAGTGAGGTGAGGTGAAATTCCCTTTTTTGGTTATTGGAATATTTATTCTCCCTCCAATTCTAGTATTATTTTTCAGAAATGAATCCATTTTTTTCCTAGATGTAGCCTAGCAAATTCTTACTTTATTATACATTAACTCTCTATGGTATCTATAGTTGTTCTCCACAGTTAGTGGATTCTATTCAATGTCGAAGTGAACTCATAAAAAGATCATTAATTTTCAATCTCCTTTCAATAGAAATATTAGAAATTAGCTATTTTGTTTTTATTTCCATAACAATATCTAATTATTAGAAGCATATTTTCCAAGCTAGTAATTGTGTAAGGTATCCAAAATGTTTAGGCATGACACAACATAAACAAACAGGTGTATTTTTAATAAAAGCACAATGACATGCAGTTTACCGGTTAAATAATATTTATGTGCCACTCATTTCATATAAAGAGCTCATCGACTCAGGGGTGCCTCAGTGGCTCAGTCAGTTAAGCATCGGCCTTAGGCTCAGGTCATGATCCCAGGGTCCTGGGATGGAGCCCCGCATCTGGCTCCTTGCTCAGCAGGAAGACTCCTTCTCCCTCTCCCTCTGCCTGCTGCTTCTCCTGCTTGTACTCTCTCTCCGTCAAATAAATAAAATCTTAAAAAAAAAAAAAAAAGCTCATCTATTCCTCCTAAAAGTCTTGGGGAAAGCATTTTTTAAATTACAATAATGGAGGATCAAAAAAAGCAAAAACATTTCTAATATCATACTGCCTCTATGTCTTGGAATTAAGATTGTAACACATTCCTAACTGGTTCTAAACCAGTTCCTTTAATGACACATACAACCCAGATTGTATTCTATTAGCTATTAATAGGTGTGACATGAAAGGACACAGTTTTCTCTGTTCTTCTTGAGCATGGTCCATTATATGGCTTCCCTCTTCTTGGCTTCAACTCTTCCTTATCTTGCAGCTCAAGTTCATAACAATATGGTAATAAATTCTGTTTTTCACTTCAGTTTTAAACAGAATGATTCACTTTAACCAAACTTATGACTAAGTTACCCTTAGATCAGATTTCTACCTGATTTCCATTTAGTTTCAATCTCAAATTTAGTATCAGTAAATTTAGGCCTGGAGAGAGGAGCCAGAAGGATAAGTTAGCCAGTGAAGTCCAACTGATCCAAAACAATGTGATACATTATACCTGGTTGCCTGTGATGCACCACTGATGCATACAATTCTAAGTATTTTTCATATATAAAGAATTTTATATAATTTTTCTTATATATTTCTAATACGTATGTTTTTTCACATACATATGTGCATGTGTGTGCACATGCATGTGTAACAAACATCCCTTGTCTTCTCCAAAATGGGGATAAATGTTTGAATCAGTTATTACATTCAGAGTGATGTCATGGGGCCCATTAAAGAGCTACTGTCAGTCCATCTGAGATACATATGAGAAAGAGGGAAAATTTATGGTATTATGTCAATCCACTTAATCGATACCTACACTGATACTAGATCTAAGAAATACCCTAGACTTGGAATGTGAACTTTTTGTTCTGTAGGAAAAAATAACTTACTTATGGATAATAAGGTACAAAAACAGCATCAGTGTCTCTACTCTCTAAATTAGCAATGAAGTTTGTTCTCTGGTGAGATCTGATTGCTGTAATTCCACCCATTAGGAAAAAAAAAAATGAATGCATGGATAGATCTATCATTCATCTATCTATCTCTTTCAACTTTTCTTTCAGAGCCATCCTGGAAAAAATGTCAAATTTCTAGGAGGGAGATAAATGGAAATGGCTCCCTTCACACTTAATGAAGGTAAAAATAGTTGGTAATAAAATTCACCATCTTAAAGTATATAATTCAGTGGTTTTATTATATTCACAATGTTGTGCAAAATCAGAACTAACCCTAGAATATTTTCATCAACACACACACACACACACACACACACACACACACACACACACACACAAATGCTGCCCATGCCTCCCACCTGACCTATCCAGCAACAGCTAATCTACTTCTTGTCTTTAAAAATTTGCTTATTCTGGACAGTTCATATAAATAGAATCATACACTATGTGACCTTTTATATCTGGCTTCTTTCACTTAGTGTAAATGTTTCTGAGGTACATACATGCTTGTGTGTGTGTGTGTATATATATATATTTACTTCTAAGGATACTATCAAAAAGTGAAGTCACTCCACAGAATGGGAGAAAATATTTATCAATAATTCATACAATAAAGTTCCAACATTCAGAATATATAAAGAACTAGCACAACTCAAAACCAAAAAATAAAAAAAATTAAAAATAGACAAAGGATTTGAATAGACATTTCTCCCAGGAAGATATTCAAATGGTAGATAAACACTTGAAGAGTGCTGTATCATTTGACATTAGTCAAATGCAAATCTAAACCACAGTGAGATACTTCATACCCACAAGATGGCAATAAAAATAGTAACAAGAAGAAATGATGAGGATAGAGAGTAAATGGGACCCTCATAAATTGCTAGAGTGAATGTAAAATAGTGCTGACACTTTGCAAAATAGGTTGGCAGTTACTATATGACCAACATTTCCCATTCCTAGATATATACCCAATATACTTGAAAACATATGCCCATACAGAACTTATGCACTAACGTACATAGCAGCAGTATTCAAAATTGCTAAAAAATGGAAACCCAAATGCCTATGAATAGATGAATGGATAAACAAACTGTGGTATATACATAAATAAAACATATTATCCATCCATAAAAAGGAATAAAAATGCTAATACATGCTATAAGCATGTATGTACCTCAAAAACATTTACACTAAGTGAAAGAAGCCAGATATAAAAGGTCACATAGTGTATGATTCTATTTATATGAACTGTCCAGAATAAGCAAATTTTTAAAGACAAGAAGTAGATTAGCTGTTGCTGGATAGGTCAGGTGAGAGGAATGGGCAGCATGTGTGTGTGTGGGGGGGGGGTGATGAAAATATACTAGGGTTAGATGGTTCTGATTTTGCACATTGTGAATATAATAAAACCATTGAATTGTACACTTTAAGATGGTGAATTTTAGGATAGTGAATTAAATCACAGAAGAAGGAAAAAAACATTCAACCATTTAAGATGTATAATTTGATGTCCCTTCTATTGCTGGGTAGTGTTCCACTGTATGAATATTTTACTCTTTGTGCATTTACTACTTGATGAGCATTTAAAATTCTTTTTAGTTCTTGGCAATTATCAATGCTGCTGCTATAAATACACATGTAAGTCTATGTGGATGTGTGTTTTCAATTTCTCTTGGGTAAATATCTAGAAATACAATTTTTGGATAACGGATGCGTATACTGTACTCATGGGAAATTGTCAAATGATTTCAAAAGTGGTTGAACCATTCTGCTTTCTTACCAGCAATACATGGCATTGCCAGGTGCTCCAATTCTCTGCCAACAGTTGGAATAGTCAGACTTTTAAGTTTTAGCCATTCTAGTGAGTGTGCAGTAGTATCTTCTTGTGATTTCAATGTGCATCCATGACAGCAGTCTTCCTGTGGGCTATTCTAACAACTACCATAGACTAGGTAGCTTCCACAACAAGTATTTATTTCTCACAGTTCCGGAGAAGTCTTAGGTGAAGGTACCAGCAGATTTGCTTTCTGGTAAAAGTCCTGTCCCTGGTTTACAAACAGCTGCCTTCTAGCTGTATTTCCCAAATGGTAAAGAAAGAGATGGTCTCTCTATCATGTCTCTTCCTACAAGAGCACTAATCTTACCCAGGAAGGCTCCACCCCTCTATGACCTAATTGCCTTTCCACTTCCAAATACCATCACATTGGGGAATTAGGACTTTAGCACATAGATTTTGGGAAGATACATAGTCCACAGAAAACACTGATATTGAACATCTTGAAATAATAATTGCTCTTCGTATATTTTGATAAAATGTCTAAATCATCTGCCATTTTCCTTTTAATTAGATTGTTTGCATTCCTCTTAATAAGCTGAAAGAGTAGTTTATGTAGCCTCTGGATAGGTCTCTTTCTGACTTGTTTTGCAAAATATTCTCCCAGTCTGTGGCTTGAATTGTATTTTAATTTTTTTAATATAAAAAGTATTTAATTCAAATAAAATCCAATTAATCCATTTTCTCTTTCATGGTTTTTCCTCTTTCTAAACAAATCTTTGCCTAAAAGTTACATAATTGTATCTCTCACATTCAAGTCTATGACCAACTTTGATTTAAAGTTTTTATATGCATTAGTAATAATCAAGCTTCATTGACGCATTGCTGACTCTCAGCTGAAGTATATGTGGGTCTGTTTCTTGATTATCTGTTTCACTAAACAATATATCAAACCTTACACCAAAACTACATGGTCTTACTGTAGATTATATAAAGTCCTGAAACCAGATAATATATGTCCTCCAATATTTTCTTCTTTTTCAGTATTGTTTTTGGTATTTTAAGTTCTTTACATTTATATTTGAACTTTATAATCACTTTGTCAGTTTTTATAAAAATGCCTGTTGAGATTTTGAGATTACGTTGACTCTACAGATCAATTGGGGCAGTCATGACAATTTATCCATATTGAGTCATCCAATATTGTATTTTCTCTCAGCAACTTTTCGTAACATTCAGTACATATATCATACATACTTTTTGTAAAATTTATCCTTATGTATTTTGTATTTTATGCTATTATGAATGGTATTTATAATTTTGTTGACAAGAATAAAAATAAAATTTTTGAATATTGATCTTAATCTTAAACCTTGCTAAACACATTTATAATTTCTATTACTTTTTGTTGTATTTTTTTTTTTTTTTTGAGACTTGGAAGAGTACATGTGCATGAGATCGGGGGGGGGGGCCAAAGGGAGAGGGAGAGAGAGAATTCCAGCAGACTCCCCACTGAGCCCAGAGCCTGATGTGGGGCTCAATCCCATGACCGTGAGATGAGGACCTGAGCCAAAATCAAGAGTCAGATTCTTACCCAACTAAGCCACCCAGGCACCCCTATTCTATAGTTTTCTGAAGAGACGGCTCTATCCTTTGTCAATAGAGATTTTCTTCTTCCTTTTCCATCTATATATCCTTTTTCTTTTCTTATTGCACAGACTAGAACTTCCAGCATAATGTTAAGTGGAAATACAGAGATTAGTTATCATTGTCTCATTCCTGAATTTAGGTGGGAGCATTTAGTCTTCCTGTGTTTAAGTGTGGTGGTATCAGCTATGGGATTTTCACAGATACACTTCATTAGCCAGAGATTTTCATCATGAAGTGCTGTTGGATTGTGTTTCTCTGCATCTACTGAGATAATAGTATGCATTGTTTTTATTTTTAATTCTGTTTGTATTGGGAATTACACTGATTGACTATAGAATATTAAACTGCTTTTGTGTTTCTGGAATTAAATTCATTAGTTTGTGAGACATTACCCATTTGGTTAATCACTAGATTCAATTTGCTAAGATTTAAATGAATTTTTGTCTATGCTTATGTAGTTTATTTGTATTTTCTTTCCTTGTAATAGATTTATCTGTGATTTTGTGTGCTGACCTTATCATATGTGTGAGTACACATGCCTTTCTGTTCTAATTTCTGGACGAGTTCATATATAAGTGGTATTATTTCTTCTTTAAATATATGCTAGAAATCACCAGTAAAGGTGGTTTGTGTGTGGTTATTAAAAATGAATTCAATTTATTTTATAGCAGCATGGCTACTGATGTTATCTATTTTTGACTGAGTTATTAAAAATGAATTCAATTTATTTTATAGCAGCATGGCTACTGATGTTATCTATTTTTGACTGAGCATTTAAAGTTTGTCCATTTAAGTTTTTTTGTTACTGGCAAGAAGTTCTTCATAATATTCCAATATTTTTAATGGATGTAGGTTCTATATTGGTTCTCCCTATTACTTTCCTAACATCCTGGCATTATTAATCTTTGCTCTCAATTCTCTCTCCCGCCCTCCCTCCCTCATATTTTTTTCCTTTTAAGTCTGTTTGCTGGTTTTTAGATTTTATTGATCTTTTCAAAGAATTAGATGCTATTTTTTTTCTGTTTTCTGTTTTATTGTCTTCTGCTTTTATCTATAGTATTTTCTTTCTTTTATTTAATTTGGATTTAATTTGCCTTTCTATTCCTAGTTTGTTTTAAGGTGTAAGACTAGATCATTGATTTGAGATCTTCCAAGTTTTTATGTGTATTTGATTATATAAACTTCTCACTAAATAAGCTTTAACTGTATCCCATAAGTTTTATGTTGAGGTTTCATTTGCTATATCTTCAAAATATTTTTTTTTTTTTTTTACCCAAAGGCTAGTTAGAGTGGAACTTTTCTATTATTTAGTTTTCTAGTGTGTGTATGTGTGTGTGTGTGTGAGAGAGAGAGAGAGAGAGAGAGAGAGAAAGGAGGGAAGGAGGCATAGAAGGAGTACACTCACAAGAGGGATTTTTATATTAATACCATTGTGGTAAGAACATATTCTGTAAGGTTTCAATCTCCAGAAATCCACTGTGATATGTTTTATTGCATGATAATATTGTCTATCTTGGTTCCATGTGTTTTCAAAAGTAATGTGTAAAAAATAATGTGTATTCTGCAGTTGTTGGTTATAGTTGAGTATAGTGGTTAAGGAGGTCATTTTGATTTTCTGCATGATTTTTATTTGGCCAAGTACTGAGTAAAATATGTTGAAATCTCCAAAGTTCAGTTAAAGTTTGCTCATTTCTCCCTTATTTTCCCATCAGTTTTTGTTTTCTATATTTTGAAGCTGTTAATTATGTGAATATTTATAATTGTTTTATATATATATATATTTTTAAAGATTTTATTTGAGAGAGAGTGCAAGTGAGAGAGTACAAGCAGGAAGAGGGAGAAACAGACTTCCCACAGAGATCCCCCTGGGATCATGACCTGAGCCGAAGGAAGACGCTTAACCGAGCCACCCAGGCGCCCTGATATAATTGTTTTATATTTGATGTATTCACCCTTCCATCATCAGGATGTGTTCTTTTAACACTCATTACCTTGAAGTCTTCTGTATCTGATATTAATATAACCACTTCAACTATCTTATGCTTTGTATTTTCATAGTATATTTTTTTCCATCTATTTTCAATCTGTCTCTGTATTTAAAATGTGTCTTCTGTAACAACAGGTAATTGATTCTTGCCTTTTTAAACCAGTCTAAAAACCTCTGTGATGGGATTTAGAAAACTTTGTCATTTATGTACTTATTGCCATAGTTGTTTTTATGTCTACCAAATTACTATTTATTAATCTCCTTCAACTCTGTGATTTCATATTTAATATTTTTCATTCTTTATTGATTTTAGTTGTTCATTCTCCATTTCTTACAAATTTTGATTGAAAATTAAACATTTTAATATTTTTAGCAACTCTATATTCTATTGTATTATTCTGATAATTAAAAAATAATCCTAGTAGTTAGTGGACTTGCTGATTCAAACTGCAAATGGAGTTTCTTTCACGGCATGTAGCTGCTGATAATTCCATTTTTGTGGCTTCCTACTGCTGCTGTCTTAGCTTGAATTCCTCCCAGTCTCAAAATATGGTAGTCAACCAAGGATTTGGGAAAGATGTAATACACATTTTCTATGATTTCTTTGCTTCTAGCACTCTCTACAACTCCAAATTGTTATCTATTCTCCGTACTTTGACACTTACAGTCATCAGGATTCACCATTCTCCCACTCAGACTATACACTGTTGAGGAGTATAATTATTTAGAAAAACATTAAATTCACAGATAGGGCTCTGTGCAGGGATATTTTTCAAAAATCAAATGTTTTCTGATCCTTTGATTTTTCAGTGGGTCTCCTACATGTAAATAGCGAAGCCCCTGCTAGTCACATGTAGTTTAGCTGTCAGCTATGGATTTTGGGCAGTTTATGCTTTGATTTTAAATCCTATTTCTTCTTCAGGCCTCATGCTACCATGCTTTCACTTCAGTTTCTGGAAGCTACCACTGCCCTGTTCTCTGGCCTTTGTAACTTTAGCTGGTAAGACTGTAGCTTTTCTCAATGCTATTGTTGGTAACATATATCCAGTACAGGGATGGGGCTTAGCTAGCACTCTCACCTTCTGATGAGAAAGTCAAAATCCTACTCTTCTTTTATTGCAGTTATTTTGGAATTAAACTCCTCTGTCTCTACCTCCTCCTTTTTGACGCTTTTCATTCTTCAAATAGCTCTTATTATTCTAGTGCTTTTAATAAGTAGTGTCTACACTGGGTTCCTGTAACTATTTCACTGCTGTTTTATTAAAGTAAATTCTCCCCCGGTCAAAGTTTGGGGGAATCATATGTTCCCATAATTCTTTCTAGGGCTGGAAAAGGGCTGGGATAACTGCAAGGGTGTCTGTTGGGGTGGAGATGGAGGGGGCAGACTGCTGCAAAGGCTTACAGAGTAACTGATGATCATCCTTGGAACCATGCAATATTACAACCTTGCAATAAAGTATCTTCTCACCCAAACACTACTTGGGAAAATGAACCTGAACTGAATGGCATCTCTAGTCCTGCCCTGTATGAGAAGGGAATCACCCAATTTCTTCACTAATGGTTGCTGATTAGGGTTGGCAGTATATTGGAGCGTGCCATGAATTCTTCAAGTAGTCCTGTTCCTCCAAATACTGACATTCTAATTATCAGAGCGTCTAGTTTTGCCAAAAAGTGAAAATGCTAATTAAAAACACCTGGTATGTCTGCAAATTTGGATTAGGCACAGAAATTGACCATGAGTACAGAAGGGCTTCCCTGCGGAGTTTATATATAAATTTTGTCCTTGTCTGTGTTCACTTCCAAGTATGCCTTGGTAACATGGAAGTGGAATCCCCCAATCAGGTATGCAGTATGAGTTCTAAGAGCCACAGGATAAAATGAGCTATCTCACTTCTGTACATTACAGACTCACAGATTTAGATTCTAAGCAGAAGAGTTCTCATTGGTCCCCACTACTATTTCCTATCTAATCCTGTTTTTGGTTGGTTGGTTGGTTGGGGTTTTTTGTTTGTTTGTTCATCTTCATGCTACTTGTTATCCCATACTCCTATCTATTTCAGTGTGAATTACAGTTTCTATACTTGCAAGGTTAAAAAAGAATCCACTCATGGAACTCAGTTGAAAAGGGAAGGACCATCCTACCTTCTAGGTATTAGAGCAATAAATCAAAAAGTTAGAAACTGAAGTTCTTGCGGATATCTAATCTCTGACTTTCTCACTCATCCTAAGATATTCCATTTATTTTCTCCATTACCTCTTTTTTCCAAGTCAGATCTGTATGCATTAGTATTCTAATAAATAAGGCTATCGTAAGCCAAATTCTCTATGGCATAGATTTTTTTGGAGAATCTCTTAAGAATCTATACCAAGTGGGCCCGAATAATATGGAAGGTAGGGGAGCCTCTTCTAATCATCTGGGCAGAGATGTTTGTCTTACCAGATAAGTGGACTAATAGTCTGTCTATTCACATGAAAAATAATAAATGGCAAAAACAGAGAAATAGTAATAGCTCCAGGAACAGGAAATGTGTTTTGAAATAAAACATTGATTAGATATTTTCTTCTTGAGATCACTATTACAAATATCTTTTCAATAATACTAATCATAAAGTCGTCCTGAAATAAATAATTCCATTTCACTGCCTTCGATGTACTTTTCTACTTCTTTTATAGTTGTATGTACCATGCTCTATCTGTTGTGTAGGACTTTGTAAAACAAAGGCACATTATATAAATGTGAGAAGTCATTATCATGTACTTACTATGCAAGACTGTACAATGCCCAGAGCAGTGAAGGGAATTCTCTGAACAGAGCAATTTTTTGCATGTTGCTGATACATTTCTCAAATCACAATCATTTCCATGGAAACAGTCTGTGATATTGAAAAGACAGCCACTGTCTTCTAAGATCCAGCAGAAAAATAATTTTGTCTCTAAATGTAAAAGCTTCTTAGTCAATCACAAATATTGTCAATAATTAGCAATAACAGCAAGGGGAATTCAATTACAGGCAAAGCAAATTGCTTTTTATTTAAATGTTCTCTTTTTAATGCATCCCAGTGTGAAAGTCCCTCTTTAAATTAGAGAAAGCATGTGTAATCTCAATACCTCCACTGGGGGTTATAGGAATATATGTAGTCTCGCTCTTTTGTTGAGTGTTTAGAGGCTTAGGACAAAATTATACTGCTGTTGGTACTTTGTAATGATAGATGTCGATAGTAATTTAGATAATTAACTGTATTCCAGCTTTATTTCAATTTTCTCCACTTGTAAAATTCTTGTCTGCTAGCTTAATATATTCATGTTTATGTAAATTTAAATGCAATCATAACCATTTTGTAGTCATTATCAAAACAGGATGGGCCATCTTCATTTCATTCTCTGATGCTTTTTAACCTTAAAGAAAGGTCCAAAAAATGTTCTACTCAAAACCAACAAAAAGGCCTCATCTAATCTTGGTTCCTGTCAGTTGGGTTTAATTTTACAGTAGGTATCATTTTAGCCAATAGTAGAAATGTGAAAAATTTATGAACAGGAACCATGGCATCTGGAGGAAGAACCTGAGATGTCTACCCTTCAGCAAAATCATTAAGGAGACAAGAATAAAAGAATTCAATTTTGGCATCCTGGGAAAATTTGCCTTGAGGTCAAAGTTTATCAACTGGTTAGAACTCTTGATTATATAGCCCTTTGATTTTCCTCTCTAAAAAGTTGTCATATTCCTAAAAATAACTATCTTGCCCACTGAACTGTAGCATGGCACAGAAACATGGGATACGCAAATTAGAGCAGTAGTAGGACTGAGAAATTTAAAGTACAGGAAAATATAAGCTATAAGTAATTTTCTCTTCCGAGGTTTAAATGCCAGTATTTTCATCTGCTCTATTTCAGGGTGACATATTTCTAGTTATTAATCTATATGAATATTAGAAATCAGTTTGTGGTCACAATGCAATTTTAGTGATGTTAACTGTAAGCACTTAGGTGATTTTGTATATTTACCCTTTTGGGGTTTTGCCTTATTATATGTTATGTCCCTCTCAACAATTATAATTCTACCAAAGCTAAAAACTATTGCTGAAAATTAACCCACTACCTAATTTAGAGTACACTGTATACAGCAAAAGATAAATATAATAGATTAAAGATGGTTAAAAATACTTTGACTCTCCTCCTATTGAGCTCATCCCTCTTGCCTAGAATCCGGGCTTAAATTTGTGATTTGCTTGATTAATAAAACACAACAGAAGTAAAGTTCTGGGATTTATGAAGCTAAGTCAAAAGAAGTCTTGCAGCTTCTGCCCCAGTTTTTTGCAACACACTCTGTGGGAATCCTGAGCTTCCGAGTAAGAAGTTACTTGCCCTGAGACCACAGTACTAGAAAGACCATTTGTGAGACCTTCAGTTGCCTGTCCCAGCTGAGCCTAGCTTCAGTGTGCTCCTGCCAAGATGTCATATTTGTGAGTGAAGCCATCCTGAACTCTCCAAACCAGTTCATGCACCAGATGAATACAATCAAGTTACCCTGGTTGGTGCCATGTGGAGTAGAAACATTTGCCAGCCGACTCCTGAACGAACTCTTGACCCACAAAATCTGGAAATCAAATAAAATGGTTAATGTTCCAAGACTCTAAGTTTTGGGATGGTTGGTTATGCAGCAATACATAAGCCAAAATTAGAAAACAAGGTGTCCATGTTGTGTTTTTGGTTTTGGTTTTTTTTCTGTGTTTTTTCTGTGTTAGACTGCAAAATGTTCTTCTACTGTTCAGCTACAAACCTGTTTTTGTCAGTTTATCTCTACTAGTAAATATAAATGTAAATTTCATCCATCTAATGATTACCCACTTTTTTTTTCCCTCTTCAGCACCACCCTTACCACTGACATTCTGTATTTAATTCTTTCTTTTCATTCTAAAACTCATAAAGTAAGTAATGATCTTTTCTCAGGCAAATAAAAAGGTTTTGAAATCACAAAAACATCCTGTACTACAGATCTTTGAAAGTCATGTAAAATAGGACATATTTACATACTATAATGTTATAAATGTATTTGTTAAGAGTAGATAACTTATAATAATCAACTGTTTTTGCATTTCTTTTTATTGAGGTATAACTGAGATATGGCATTATTCTACTTTCAGGTATACAACATAATGATTGGATCTTTGTAGACACTGCAAGATCATCACCACAGTACATCTAATTACCATAGAGCTACTGTCACCATACAAAGGTACTTTTTTTTTCCTTATAAGAACTTTCAGGGTTTACTCTCTTAGCAACTTCTAAGTATACACTACAATATTACTGACCGTGGTCACCGTGCTGTACTTTACATCCCATGACTTG
Organism: Zalophus californianus; assembly: GCF_009762305.2. Taxonomy (NCBI): domain Eukaryota; kingdom Metazoa; phylum Chordata; class Mammalia; order Carnivora; family Otariidae; genus Zalophus; species Zalophus californianus. Next base: position 50,527,110 of record NC_045597.1, read on the forward strand.
TTTTATATTCGGATCTTTGCACCTCTTAGCCCACTTCACCCATCTTGCCCACCACCTAACACCCGCCCCCAAGCAACCAGCATTCAGTTTTCTGTATCCATGAGTCTTGTTTTGTTTGTTCAATTTTGTTTTTCAGATTCCACGTGTAAGTAAATAATATGGTATTTGTCTTTTCTGTAAGACTTACTTCACTCGGCATAATACCCTCTAGGTCCATTTGTAGTGTTCCAAATGGCAAGATTTCTATTTTATGGCTGAATAGTATTCCTATGTGTATGTGTGTATATCACATCTTTTTTTATCCACTCATCCATCAATGGACACTTAGGTTGTTTCCAAGCTGCAAGATACACAGGGCCACATGTATCTTTTCAAATTGGTATTTTTGTTTGTCTCAGATAAATACCTTGTAGTGGGATTGCTGGGTGATAGCTCTAATTTTAATTTTTTGAGAAACCTCCATACTGTCTTCCAAAGTAGCTGCACTAATTTACCTTTTTTTTTTTAATTTTTTATTGTTATGTTAATCACCATATATTACATAATTTGTTTTGGTGTAGTGTTCCATGATTCATTGTTTGTTCATAACACCCAGTGCTCCATGCAGAATGTGCCCTCTTTAATACCCATCACCAGGCTAACCCATGCCCCCACCCCCCTCCGCTCTAGAACCCTCAGTTTGTTTTCAGAGTCCATCATCTCTCCTGGTTCATCCCCCCCTCTGACTTACTCCCCTTCATTCTTCCTCTCCTGCTATCTTCTTCTTTTTCTTTTTTCTTAAAATATGTTGTGTTATTTGTTTCAGATCTGTGATTCAACAGTCTTACACAATTCACAGCACTCACTGTAGCACATATATTCCCCAATGTCTATCACCCAGCCACCCCATCCCTCCCACCCCCAACCACTCCAGCAACCCTCAGTTTGTTCCTGAGATTAAGAATTCCTCATATCAGTGAGGTCATATGATACATGTCTTTCTCTGATTGACTTATTTCACTCAGCATAACACCCTCCAGTTCCATCCACATCGTTGCAAATGGCAAGATCTCATTCCTTTTGATGGCTGCATAATATTCCATTGTGTATATATACCACCTCTTCTTTATCCATTCATCTGTCGATGGACATCTTGGCTCTTTCCACAGTTGGCTATTGTGGACATTGCTGCTATAAACATTGGGGTGCACGTACCCCTTCAGGTCCCTACATTTGTATCTTTGGGGTAAATACCCAGTAGTGCAATTGCTGGATCGAATGGTAGCTCTAATTTCAACTGTTTGAGGAACCTCCATACTGTTTTCCAGAGGGGTTGCACCAGCTTGCATTCCCACCAACAGTGTAGGAGGGTTCCCCTTTCTCCACATCCCCGCCAACATCTGTCGTTCCCTGACTTGTTAATTTTAGCCATTCTGACGGGTGTGAGGTGGTATCTCATTGAGGTTTTGATTTGGATTTCCCTGATGCCGAGCGATGTTGAGCACTTTTTCATGTGCCTGTTGGCCATCTGGATGTCTTCTTTGGAAAAATGTCTGTTCATGTCTTCTGCCCATTTCTTGATTGGATTATTTGTTCTTTGGGTGTTGAGTTTGATAAGTTCTTTATAGATTTTGGATACTAGACCTTTATCTGATATGTCATTTGCAAATATTTTCTCCCATTCTGTCGGTTGTCTTTTGGTTTTGTGGACTGTTTCTTTTGCTGTGCAAAAGCTTTTTATCTTGATGAAATCCCAATAGTTCATTTTTGCCCTGGCTTCCTGTGCCTTTGGTGATGTTTCTAGGAAGAAGTTGCTGCAGCTGAGGTCGCCCTTTCTCCATCTTCTCACCCAGACTTGCTTTTTTTCCCATCTTTATAATAATAATCATTCCAACAGCTAATATCTCATTGTGGTTTTGATTTATATTCCTCCGATAATTAGTAGTGTTGAGCATCTTTTCATGTGTCTGTTGGCCATGTGTATGTCTTTTTGTGGAAAAATGTCTATTCAGATCCTCTGCCCATTTTTTAATCTGATTATTTATTTTGCTACTGTGTTATAGGAGTTCTTTATATACTTTGGACATTATTGAATATATGATTTATAAATACTTTCTCCCATTCAGTAGGTTGCCTTTTCATTTTCTTGATGGCTTCTTGTGCTGTTCAGCAGCTTTTTGGTTTGATGGAGTCTCACCTACTTTTGCCTTTGTTGTGTTTGCTTTTGGGGTCAGATCCAAAAAAGCATTGTTAAGACCGATGTCAAGGAGCTTACTGCCCATGTTCTCTCCTAGGAAGTTTTATGATTCCTGGTCTTATATGCAAGTCTTCAATCGATTTTGAGTTAATTTTTCAGTGTGATATAAGATAAAAAATTCTGAGAGGCACAGGGGATTCAGAACTGCTATCAAGAGGGTTAGGAAATAAGGGAACATACACAAAAAGCAAACATAAGTGGAAGAAATTCAATATAACATATGCCTTACTAAGAGATGAGAAGTTCCTCCCATGAAAGATCTATGCATCCTAGCTAAAGACACAGCATCCAACATTCCATATAAAAACCAGTAAGATGAACATAGGTATAAAATACAAGAAATCCTTTTTGAGTTCCTGATAGGATAAAATTATAGTGGTGCATGTGGATAGAGTCCCTGAGGCACCAGGATGAACACAGTAAAAACAAAGAACTTGAAGTCAATCATATCCATGTTCAGATCCCAGTTTCTCCGCTTTCTCAATTTTCAGCAAGTTACTTCGCTTTTCAGAGATTCAACTTTATTAACTCCAAATGAAAAGAAAATGTTTTTCATTAGTTTATTACCCAGCATCTGCCTGAGATATAACAGGTAGGCACCCAAGAAATGTTACTTTCTCCTTCCTTTAAGGGATATGGAGACTACCTCTAACCATACATCATTCTAATGTAGAAGTAAGCTATTTTTTCTTTCCTGGAGAAGTTAAATTGAAAACTGTCTCTAACTATTCAAGCCACATTCAATTCTCTTTTTCTGCTTATTCATGTGTAAAAGAAGGAAAATTAAAAACAACAGCACATACCTGCTATGCATTTCCACCTTTCAGTCTTAGGAGTATGGTTAATGTTTTCCTCTCTTTTTGTTAATTGAAGATTATGATTTTGGAAAATAGAAAATATGCTAAATAATTCTATCTATTCATCTGTCTAAAAACTAAATCAAAGATTCCAGAAAAGAGCCTGCATTACATAACAGGATTGAGGAAGACAATTTTGAGTCAGTAGAATACCCAGAAATCGTATAAAATATTACAGAGTTCAAGAGATATGATTTAGAAATAAGCATCATGGAGGTATTTCCAAATAATTCTTAGATTAAACATGATGAAATGGCAATGAGATTTCCGGCATTAGATATCTGAATACTGTTGAGTAATAATCAGAGCTAATGTCGATGAGCCATTTATAAACATACAGTTACTCCTTAGAATCATTACTCATTTTTTTAATTAATGCTCAAAGCAACTCCAGGAAGTAGGTAATATCTCCATTTTTCAAATGAGGAAACTATGTCACTCAGAGATTCAGGGACCTTTCCAAGCCTTGTAACTAATGAAAGGTGGAGACACAGATGAACTTAAAAATCTCACATGAGGAAGTAAAACTGCCTTCCAGATATTAGCTCTTTTTGTTGAAATGGATTATTATATAAAATGCAGTAGGTGCTTGAAAAGAATCAGATTCCAAGGAACCAGCAGGAAAGCAGCAAGCATATACTTCAAGTTTACTGTGAATTTACTTGATGCTCCCATCCCATTTCTGCAGTTACACTTGTGAGTTCTGTTGGAGTGAGGTATAAAATACAAGATTCTAGTCTGCCAGATGCTGTCTAGAGTCAATACTGATGCAATCCAGCAACCCAGTAGTACTTGTTAATTGTCTATGTACAGTTTCCCCATAATCCCGCCAGTGTGTCCAGAATTTTCTTTGTAAAATGACCCACCTCTTATTCTCAGCTGTATAAAACAACTTAGGTGAAAGTGACCAAGTTCTTAATCACAGACTGGTTCAGAAATGTGATACGTGTGATACAATTCTGGCCAATTGGAATCAAGAAGCTATTTGCTGGCAGGTTCTGAGAAAAAAGCTGCTGGAAAAATAATTCTTCACTAAATGTCTTATTGCATGTATGTAAAAAAGTGGGAGACTAACTATTGGTGCTGTCATGAGGAAGATAACTGGAGAATCTAGATGGTGAAAGAGCCAAGGCAATTACAAGTACAGGCAGAGTGTGTAAGACTTTGCAAAGACTTCTAGATCAGTTCTTGCCTGCGGCCAGATCTAATTCCATATTGTTCAGTTATGCAAATCAGCAAAGTTAGTTTTTAAATTTAAACTAGATCCCATATGATACAATCTCATAAAGCAGGATTTCTTAACCTTAGCACTGTTGACAATGGCCCAGATAAATCTTTGTTGATTATCTTGGGCCCTGCAGGAGGTTTAGCAGACTTCTTGGCCTCTACCCACTAAATGACAGTAGAACACCTGCAGTCGTGACAATTAACAATGTCTTCAGTCATTGCCAAGTGTCCCCTGCAGGGCAAAATCACTTACTGTTGAGAACTATTAATACAGAACATTAATAGACATTTTGGGCATCTTCCTACCAACCATTCCCCCTCTCTTCATCTATCCTGATTTTCATTCACGCATCCACACATTCCTTGCTTTGGTGACTAAACTAAGCCATGCGATCCTATTCTTTGGCCACCGATTTGTTTGGAGGCTGGAAAGTAATGAAATTTGGGCTGATGAATTTCAGGAAAGGTTTGTGTTTACACCTAGAGGAAAACTCTTCCTCTGTTTTCTGAAGATAAGTAATTCTACTAGATTTGTAGAACTACCTAGATGTGGGAATCATGGGAAAACACCTTGTGATCTTGTTGAGAAGATGGCCCTTAGACTAAAACGGAGACAAATCAGAGTAAGACAAAAAATCCCAAGCTTTTGAAAAGTCTACTATGCAGTTAAATCAGACCAATGCAGAAACCTTCCTGCTTCACGAGTGAATATGTCCCCTTTATTGATAAACGTGTTTGAATTATGTCATCTGTTACTTACAATCTATGTGCCCTGATTCAAAGAATTTGCTTTGCCTCAGCATGTAAAAAAGTTCCAAACAGTTTAGTCAGTACTGCCTGATAGAAGTTTCTATAATGATGCGAATGTTCTATATCTGCACTGTCCAATATGACAGTCATAGCCACATATGGCTATTGAGCCCCTGAAAGTTGGCTAGCGTGACTGAGGAACTGAATATTTTATTATTAATGGAAGCACATGTAATAAAAGATCTACCATCTTAAATTTTTAAATTGTTAACTGTAAGCACAAAGATGTACAGAAGAACTCTAGAATTTAATTGTTTTACACAACTGAAACTTAATGCTTGAGTAGCAACTCTGTTTCCCTCCTCCCATCCCACAACCACCATTCTACTACTTGCATGTGTTTGACTATTTTAGATATTTCATGAAAGCTGAATTTTCAATATGATTTAACTTAATTTAAATCACCATATGTAGACAGTGACTACTACCACTGGACAGCACAGGTCTAGAATAAGTTTTTTTAAAATGCTCATGCAATCAGAGCTTTAGTTAGCAAGAAGCCACAGCCTAGAGAGATGGTTAGTGTCCCCTTAACAAAACCAACATATCAACAAATATATGTTATTATTATTAAGGTAAGCACACGTAACAAGAGATCTACCTTCTTAACAAATTGTGGGATGGAAAAAACAAAGAAACAGGACAATTTGACAACCATCAGGGTTTCAGAGAGTGCCAAAGCTGGCATTGCTCAGAAGGCTAACTAAAGCACATGCAGAATTTTAACATGCACAAATCTAAAATGCAATCTACTTGGTCTTCCATTTAGCCAAGTGGGGAGGATTGGAAGACCTTGAGTTAGGTGCCCACCAAGGCCCAATCATCTATGGCCAGGGCGGTGGATCACATAACCGTGTTCATGACAACATTTGTCTATCATTTCCTCAGTGGGCATTATAGGCATTAATAACAACAAATATTCTTGCCTTTTAATATGGATTTCCTCAGCCATGTAAGATGCATGCTGTTATCCTTTCTCTACCAGTAAATAGAGAACAAGGCTGGCAAGCAAGTGCGATTTCTCCTGAGTCAAGATGTCCTTTAGAAACTTCAATAAGTTACCATGAGTCCCTCCTCATAGATCCTTAAAACTCCTCTACTTTCTCTTTTAGCCTCTTTCCCATCTCCCTAGGAAACAATTCTAGAAATACTTAGATCAATTTCAAAACGCCGTACTTGTTCCTGTATTTAAATTTTTGGTCTCTATGGGGCATGCACCCACTGAGGGAGACCCAGCTTGTATCTGTGCAGGTACCAAATCACTCTGTCCTTATTCCCAAATCTGAAGTACATGCTTGAAATTAAATCACTGGCTGCTCCAGCAATTCACAAGCAACAGGTTGCCTGTGTGTCTTTAGAGTGGAAGTGTGGTGATGTACTTGGATTGCCAAATAGTTAACAACTGTGGAGTCGAGCCTTTCCACTACAGAGCTCTCCAGGTCAGAGCTGTTTCAAAAACTTAGAAACCAAAGGAATCAGTGGATGAGTCCTGCTCTGTGTGTTTTCTGCGACGATGTGAAAGAGCCTCAGTACCATGGGGGTTTGCCAGCATGGCTGAACAGCAAACCCAGCGGGAAAGAAACTAGCTGGGGGGAGGGGGGTACTGCCAACAGGTGGGGCATGCTAGCAACTGCAAGACTCACTCCTGACACAGAAAAGGAGTTGCAAAACCAAAGAGGCATCAGCAGCCTGCTAGTTCCATGTACCAGGCCTTGTGCTGCTTTTCCCTGGTACTTTTCTGCCCATGGCATAACATATAAAATCTGAAAATTCAAAAATCTGCATTTTTTGAACAAACGGGGTGGCACCATTTCTGGGTTCATATTAAACATTGCTCCTTCTTTGGGGAAAGAGGAAGAAACAAAATAAAGTCTGCTACAGACTGAATTTGTAAGTTGCCATGTCTTTGGTGCCTTACTAAGTGGGAGCTACAATAATCTTTAACAAAATGGCCAAAAGAAATATTAGTATCTCTACTGAGAAAAAGTGCTGTACTTTGCCCAGCATTGTTGGAACATTTGGCAAGATCATAAGCAAATATTTAGGTTAGGGAAACATCTGCCAAGGTAAAGGTCTTTCAGTGAAAAGGGCATTGGAAACTTCGGTCTGGAATATAATACTTTGCCAAATCAAAGTATCAAAAGTGAGAATAAAATATATCAAAAGATTGATGGTTGGTTCTGGGAGGGGGAGAGGGAGGATTAAAAAAGAGGAAAATAGTGTCTGCTTGAGCATCCAAATATAAAAAATTAAAAAACCGAACCTACATGAAATTATCCACTTTACTAAATATAAGTATATAAAATGAATGAATAATTAATAGGGAAAGACGAGAAAGGATGTGAGGTTCCTGGAGAGGTAAAATTCCAAGCTTGAGCTAAGTGTTCTTTCCAGACTATTCTCTTTGGAAGTATTTCCTGCCAAAAGTATGCTCCTAGGCTCACCTCAGGTGATACATTAACATTCTGAAAGCTTTTACCTAAACCAATAAGTGAAACTCCCTGATTAACTATAAGCCCTATAGACTGGATAACTATACCCATTAATTAACAAAGGGACAAGTGAAAGAAGGAGAGAAGTATAGGGCAAGAAATCTTGCCATTTCTATTGTCTTAGGAGGACAACAACAAAAATGAAAATGAATGATTTATAGCCACTTTTCTCTGGGCAATATGTTGAAATATCTAGATTTTGGATTTAAATAACATAAACTAGCTGCTTGCTGATCCATATATGTAGAGGCTTGTGTGTGTATGTGAGTGTGTAGTTTTCCACACATATAGATTCAGAATGTTTACTGATAAGTATAAATATTTATGACACATTTGTAAATTCTGTCTAAGGAAATGTTGCTATTGGTAGTTTCACTTCAAAACTTGTGATGCTGGGACTTTTAGGAGATTACAAATACATTTCCTAATAGAAACCAAGTACACATCCTGTAATAAGATGAAAGGCCACCATAATGATTTCCCTTTCCACTCAGAAATTAAAGTGATGCCTGGATTTTTAAAGATACAGAGGATATACGGCAATGAAATATTTATTGACTTAACCAGAAATATCACACACAGGTAAGTTTTCCTTTATAAATAACTGATCCATTTGGATAGGAAAGTGTTACATTTTTGAAACACAAAAGCACCTGGAGTGGGGATAAAGCGAGGGTTGGTTGCAGAAATTCTAGATGAGTTTCGAAATCACAAATCAGCCCCTGACAAGGGCAGCATTGAAGAGTTTCATAGTATAAATATGCAGACATTATACTTCAGTCTGGAGAAGATGTGGAAAGCAACACTATCTAAACCTAATATGATTTTAATATAAGCCGTATGTTTGCTGTATCTCTACAGAATCACCAAATTTAAAAGAGCAAATTCCACCTACACTAACCTGATCATTCTTTTCTCTAGAAGGTGACAAACAGGGTCTCCTAGGAATTAAGCTGACTTCCCTAGTGATCAGAAGTTAAAATTAAATATGCTGACTTCTGATTTTAATATAAAACTATGTAGTTATCAAAATTTACATATTAGGAATGTCTAAGTGAATATTCAGTGAATATTATATCCAAGAATAAACAAACATATTAAAGCAGTAAATTTTCATTTAAAATGTGACTAAAAATCAAGACATTACGTATGGTAGTGTTATCAAAAATAACTTTTGAAAATAGAGACTTTTCAGTTAATGAGTAATCTCTAAGATGGTTTATTTACTCTACAAACTCATGCTGATTATGCTAAGTGATTTAGGAGCTATCACAGAATGAAAAGAGCCCTGTATTTAAGGGTTTCCTTTTGGAAGACTAAATTATATGATAAATACATGAAATTACCTGCAAAGACAAAGTTGTTAAGAAAAGAAGTAAACATGAAGAAGCTGGGATGTGACAGGACATTTTGTAAAAAAAAAAAAAAATAGAACTGGAGCATGTCTGGAAAAATGGGGCTTTTTATAAGTATTTGATAGTGGGATATCCAAAATTTGGAATTAAGGGAACAAACTGCTGAACATTAATCTTAAAGATTGAAATCTAGAAATTACAATGAGAGTGAATGATTTTTGCCAGGCCAAACTGTGTTTGAATTTATCAGTATATTTAAATAAAAGATGTATTTTTTTCAGCAAGGGTATGGGTTGCTAAGGAACCGTAAAGAAGAGTATCAGAGGAAAATGACAGTGCCCTGGCTTCCCAGGGAAAGCAGCTAAGATATTCATTGGCTATGAAATATAAGATCCATTCAACCTCCCTTTGTCTGATCCCTGATCTCTACACAAGCTTTCAGCCCAATGTCTCTTTCCCTCCAAAAGAAGGTGATAAAGACTAAAACTAAGGATAGTATAGAGGTAGTGCCTCTGAAGACAGGCACCCCGATTCATAACCTGACTCCACCACTTACTATCTGTGCAACTTGTATAAGTTACTTGAACTCTTTGTGATTCAATTTCCATACCTATAGAATAGGCCTAATCACGCTAGTTCAGAGAGTTTTGGGGAGGATTAAATGGACGTAACACAGTGGAATGGAAAGGCATGTAGTAAGCACTCAAAAATATAATTTATTATAATGATAATTTATATGGCCCCATGCTGTGGTTCCCATGATAAATTAATAAGTGATCTCCTCTTACATAGCTTATATGCATTCAAGCTACATACATGCCATTAAATAATTGCCATGAAGTGTCACATTTCTAGTCTGTGTGCAAGAGCTCCTACTGCCAATAAGTGGGCATTTTGTGGCATTTTGTTCCATAGGTTTTGTTTTTTTTAAGATTTTATTTATTTATTTATTTAAGAGAGAGCAGAAGCGCACAGCACACACACAAGTCTGGCGGGGGGGGGCAAGTTAGGGGGAGGAGCAAAGGGGGGGAGTGGGACAAGCAGACTGTGCGCTGAGTGTGTAGCCTGACACAGGGCTCAGTCCCACAACCCAGAGATCACAACCTGAACCAAAGCCAAGAGTTGGACGCTTAACCAACTGAGCCACCCAAGCGCCCCTCCAAATGTATTTTCTTAATAAGGTTTCATTTTCTGGAGACTGCTTCCCCTTGGGTCTAAGAGTTGAGCATCAAAGCCATTCCATGAGAGGTTATATCCTGTCAGGTTTCTTCAAAATTAACATTTTTCAATGTTTAGTTCTGTGAAATAGTCTTATGACATGCTGCGAAAATAGAGTAACTTTGTCTAAAAAGGTTGAGAAATGCTGCATACGGTAGCCTTCTCTGAGCTTCACAGAAATCCCATTCCATATTCTTATCCACTAGGTCAATACCAGCTCCTTATTGGTTCTTTCCTGTAAGGCTATTACTTCAAAAACTGGGCTTATCACTTACTGGTTTATTTCCTCAGTAGTCAGTAGTGAAATACAAGCTAGATCAAAACATCAGAAAGTGAAAGCAGCATGCTTTTTCTTGATAGTGTTTTTATCCAGAACTTCCTAATTTTTGCTACTATAGCCTCCCAAGTAGTGGCTTTGTTTCTATTTTAAACTTTCATCTAATTTATGTCCATACTGCCATAAATGACATCCTTCTGAAAAAATGTGTGTGTGGGTTTATACGCAGTCATCTCTTAAAATTATTTACGTAAGAGGTAGCAAGTACATTTCAACTTCCATGCTGTTATGAACTGAAGGTGTCCCCTCAAAATTTCTATGTGAAAGCCCTAACTCCCAGTGTAGCTGTATTCAGATGAGGCTTCTAAAAAAGTAATTAAGGTTAGAGGCACCTGGGTGGCTCAGTTGGTTAGGCATCTGGCTCTTGACTTCAGTTCAGGTCATGATTTCAGGGTCATGGGATCGAGCCCCACACAGGGCTCTGCACTTGGCATAGAGTCTGCTTGAGATTCTTTCTCTCCTCTCCCTCTGCCCCCCTTCACCCCCTCCCCCTTTCTCAAATAAATCTTTAAAAAAAGTAATTAAGGTTAAATGCACTCGTAAGTGTGGGGTCCTGATTCACTAGGATTAATGTCCTTTTAAGAAGAAACACCAGTGAGCTCACCCTCACTTTCTGTGTGCCTGCACTGAGGAAAGCCATGTGAGGACACAGGAAGAAGGTAGTGGTCTATAAGCCAGGAAGACAGCTCTCACCAGAAACTAAATTGGCTGGAATCTTGATCTTGCACTTGTAGCCTCCAGAACTGTGAGGAGAAAAAAAAAAAAAATCCTGTTGCATAAGCCACTCATTCCATGGAATTTTATTATGGTAGTTGGAACTGCCTCCTATCACACCATAGAAATGGATTTTATTTGTGGCTGCCTGGTGTTACAAAGCTCATAAGGACAAAACACAATGATTTATAAGCAGTATTGGAAAATTATAGTATATTTGCCATGTGGCTAGCTTATGACTTATAGTACATATTTGAAATTACTTAGCATGTTATCCCTAGCCCTCCCTGGCTTGGTCCCAACATACCATGGACTAGCAAGCAGAATCTCCTAGAGGAAAACGTTACAATGAGTTGACCAATTTCTCTTTAAAATCATGATCCCAAGCACAAGGGCACTCACTAATCTGGCAACCTTCTAGAGTTCTCCTGATGGCCTTCCAATCTGAGCCTTCTCTTCCACTTTCAAATATCTGAATACCTTTCCTCCATTTTCACTTCCCTCTCTCACAGCTGATGACCTCGCTGAATGTGTGTCATCCTGCTACTATATCCATCTTTTCTCTGCTCACAGTTGTGACAAAATCATTTTTTCCCAAAAAAAGCCAGTGCTTCCACAGGAACAGCAAAACTATGCTAGTTACTTCAACGTAGAGAATTTAATATAGTAAATCAGTTAAACACATGCTGGAGGACTAGAAAAGAAGAGAACACTTAGGTCAATATTATAGGAGGCAGCTTTTCTAACAGTTGAAGAACACAGGACAAAGCCTGGGGTTGTCAGAACCTCAGAGAAAAACCCTGTTGAACTGGAATCTGGCTCACTGAGGATGGGACACTTCTCAGCTCTGAGCTCCACATGAGTTTCCAGCTTGGGCGGGTTCAGTGAGACTGTTTGTAAAGGCATAGCAGGAAGCTAGACATTGGAACCTGCTGATGCTGGGAGGGCACCGAAAGGAACAACAAATAAACACAAAGGAAGTCCCTTCTTCCATCAGTCCTACTTCCAAGCTTCTTCTAGTGCCTCCAATTGGTGGAACCTAACAGGAAACTAGCAGGTAAATGAAAACGTGTCTGCAGCATCACTGGTCAAACCTCACAGAGTAGAACAAAGAAGAATGGATATGGAGTTAAGAGAAAACAGATTTATAACCAGAATATTCTGTTATGTCTTACACCTTAAGTCTCTTTCTATCATACAATTCCATCAGCATTCCAACATATTCTCAAATTGTCCATAAGATCCTCCTAGGACCTCACATGCCTCTCTACAGCTACTTTCCCATATTGCTAGTCACTGCATAACAAAAATTCTAGAGCTCTCTAGAAGTCTACTTCCACTCAATTTACCACCATTCAAATATGAAGCCACTTCGATTGGCCTTCACTCCCATCCTTTGGCACAATTCCATAAATACTGAGTCTTACCAGTGTTACCCAAGCCAAGGATCCTGCTTTGTGCTGAAAAATTTTATGCACTTGCCCCAAGTGGCTACTTTCTCATCTGGGAAACATGTTCCTTTGTGGACTCCATGAATTCCTGTTCCCTTCATTGGCTTCTTTCTCAGTCCTTTGTACTTTACATCTCTTATTTTACTTCACTTCTAAAAAATAGTATGTAATAGATTTTGGTCCTGGTATATAACATTTCTATAACTTCACTCGTTCCATAAAAATCTGATCTAGGCTTAAGTTTTTTTTTTTTTTTAACAGTGTCTATATGCTGATAAACTCCAAATTCAAATTATCAAAATGATATGTGATACTTCTGAACTCCAGATGTGCAATAAATTAATATTTCTCCTTCATTGTTGTAAAAGCAACACAAACATGATGTGGCTCAAATGATGTTATATTTTTTAAGCCTGATATCTTTTTATTTTTTTTAGTAATCTCTACACCCAATGTGGGGCTTGAATTTACGACCCTGAGATTGAGTCACATGCTCTTTCTACTGAGCCAGCAAGGCACCCCTTATTTATTATCTTTTAAAGCATTTTCCTTCTTTAGCTTTCTCAAAGACAGGAACTGGAATCAATTCTTACCAGTTGCTCAAGTTAAAAACTAAGAAATTATCCTTAATGATCCCATTTGTTCCCATATCCAACATAGGGATGTCTTGCTTTTACTTCCAAATAGATCTAAAATCTGTTTGGTTCTTGCCATTTCTACTTTTAGCACTAGGGATCCAAGCCACCATTACCGTGTAGACCATGCTCGTATCTTTACTGGTTATCTTGCTCCTAGGTTCTTCCACTCTAATTTATTCTCTCCAGAGCAGCCAATGATCTTCAAAAACAAAACAAAACAAAAAAACAGATCTGGCTATTTCCCTTTAAAACAATTTAATGGCTTCCTACAGCACTTAGGATAAATTCCAAATGATATCCCATAGCTTATAGGGCCATGCCTGACTATCCGTATTTACTGTGTATAAGTGTCCTACCAACAACTCACTATTTTCCAACAACACTGATCTTTTTTCAGTTAAATTTTTTAGCATTTACTATGTGCTACCATTATGCTAAGCAAAGTTCCCGTCCTTATGAATACAGAGACAAATAGAAAGTGATGCAGATACAGAAACATACATACAATTACAGATTTCAATACCATTGTGTGGGAAATAAACACAAGGATTTAGGACAGAAAATAGATTATGGCTGGTGAGTTAAGCTGAAACAAACAAAAAAATGAATCAGCCAT